>NC_060207.1:229477000-229781000 GCF_021130785.1 Homalodisca vitripennis
TAAGTTCTGTACATTAAAGTATTCTGAATGCTTGTTGGTATATAATTTAAGTAATTAAAGAGATAATCAAGACGTTTTCATAAGTTTCAATAGTTTTTGGTACTGACCAGCTGTTTAATGTCACGTATCGTTGTTTAACGACAATTGTATTTTAATTAGAATAATATTAGTTTAATTAAGCATTACCTTGCCTATATTTCCACATATTTATATTACCCTTCAGTATAAACACTCACACAAATAATTCATGCAAATTTTGATTAATTAGGATTTTAATGTACCATAAAATAAAAGAAAACCAGAGAGTGTTTGCAACTTAGGTAAAACGTGAAATTCAATCCTCGAGAAACCTATTGTTGTATTTCAGTAACATATAACGCTAGCCAATGTCCGAAAGACTGTTATCCTTTTAAACCTTCCATCGTCAGTAAAAAACTTGAAATATTTATTGTTGCGTCGGCAATGTGTATAATTTAGCTTAAACGCGCCTCATATAACTTTTTCAAAGCCTTATTTATTAAAAAAAAAACTCGTTGTTGGTTTGTCAGACATACGGAGATATGGGAAACGGAAGTAGCGAGAAAAGAGGGCCAAGCTTTAATTTGTTAATTCTCTTGAGTGTAATTTTATTTTCAAACCATCTAACGTAGGAGTATAAAATTAATCTTCCCTGTTTTGCAAAGCTATAGTGAATTCTTTTAACAACCATGGATCACATGAAACAAGTATCAATTTGTAGCATTACCATTTAATTTGTTGTGTGCATCTCCTCTTCCCCTTGCCAATAAATATGAACAGACCCAGGAACTGATAATGTGATACCATTTGTCAAGGTCTGGAATTGGATATATTACTTTAAATTTCACTGGTTTATTCCATGGGATTTTTACACATTATCGTAAATGGCACACCTGTTTATTTATGAAATTTCAGATTTTTCTTTATTATTATTTGTTAAAATATTTCATTTACAGTTTTTATAAGACCACATATATTTTCGAGTCCTTAAATAATGTACATAAATAATGAAAATCTGTTCAAAAATGTATCTATAAAATTAAAATATTGAACGTCAAGTAACAATAATAGTTTGCTGGAAATTATGAGAAAAGGTTTTTCAGTGCCACCAAAAGCTGCCAACGTTACATGGCAACTGTCTCTCCCCCCTCTATCACTCCCTCCTTTTCTCTCTCCAATGAGTTACCACAATGCGGCTGTTTTGTCTCTCTGGAGATGATTACTGCGTGCCACCTTGAGACTGTTGTCAAGATGGCTTTATAACGTCTCACCTGCTCGGTAATCTAATCTCTTTGTCGGTGCAAAAAGTGTTTTTGTAATAAATACCAAGAGAAATAACACATCTACAATACTGTTATCTTTACCTTTTTTATTTATTGGAATCAGCTAACAGTTGAGAATCATAGTGACATGTTTTTTCATAATTTCATATTGTTACATAAAGTATTGAAATGTACAAATCTATTGAGAGAAATATTCCGATAACTTTCGGGCCTTAATACATTTGTGACGTAATGTAATAGTAACTTATCCCTGTTAATTTTTTTATGTATTTCGTCTAATTTTGTTAACTTCTAGGATTTAAAGATTATTTTGTGTACAGTAAAGCAACACTGAAAAATTTACCAAACTTCAAGTTAATTTACAGAGACTGTATATTATGTTATGTTGTTTAAATTATTATTTAGGTACTATGATATTCTCTCTTTATTAGTAAATATTTCAATAAATGTTATTTTTAATACCTAATTACAATAAATGTTGTTATATAAATGTATATATATATATATATATATATATATATATATATATATATATATATATAAAACAATGGTACAATATGGGCATTGAGAATACACAATTTAAGTTACAATATAATTAATGATTAAGTCCAATTTTCCATGGTAATGTTGCTATGAGTTATAACAGCAAGATATTCACTCAGGGGGTGGTTTATCGTGTAGGCTTTTTTTGATATTGGGATAAATTTATTAAAGTTCATAAAATGGTGCTTGTATTCATAAATAAATAAATCTAGTCTTTCAAAACACATCCCTTCAAAATCCAAGCACGGGTTAAACGTTGATAGTTTTCTTGAAACAATAGAATTAAAAAAGTTAGAAGTCCATGGATGTGAAGTCCTGATGAAGTACTAAAGGTTGCGTCTCATTAAATGTGTATAATCTTCACCTCAGAGATTTCATCAAAAAGGGATTAACAAGGAAAATACTGACTCTATGACTCTTATGAGATGATGACTAATAAATGTTGGATATTTGACATACAAGCACTGTTGATAAGTAGGATAAAAGAAATGTTGGGGCAGTGCCCAAATTCAAGTCTATTCACAAGCTCAGTTGAATAAAGCAGTGAGGTGGCTGGCAACACAAGTGGTGGTCTCAACATCGTTAATTTTGTTGTCCTCTGCTTTCTTGTTTGTAGTCTTGTAAACACTTATCACTATATTAAATGAAGATAAAAAGGAGGAAATTTTACTTTTGTTTCAACTTCAAAATTGTGTGGAAGGAAAATAAATTGAGATTTAAATAATTACTACTTTTTGAATTTGGCTAATAAAAATTAAGAATGTGATAATGAGGCCAAAAAGACAAAAATAATTTTAAAATAAACAGATTTAACTAAAAATAGAGTTATATAAAGATGTTATGCTATATTATTATATTGCTAAGTGATTTGTATTATATTTATGATAAATAAGATATGAATGATTTACACAATGTTCCACAACTTTTGTTCTTACGAAGTTCACAGTTTCAGCCAGACGTATTAAAGACGTTTTAAGACGCCAGCCATTTCATGTATTACAAAATAGCTGATATCTGCTCTGTTGGTGAAAGCAGAGTAAATAAAACAATAGTTTAGAACTTTACACGTTCCAAAGCACTTTTTATGTCCGAAATTTTCCAAATACCTCTAAGATTCTAATTTGTGGCCGCTGAAAAGTTTGAAAGAAATTTGAGTAGTTGTCAGGCATTGATAAACAAAACTGCAAAAGATTTTTGCACTGACGTAATAATATAACAAAAATAACAACGCAAACGGTAACTACTGTAATTAGTTAATCCAACCTAAACATGGACTTAAATAACATTTACTTTTTGTCCTTTGTCCTAAAGCTAATATCAACTAATTCAAAGAATATAAAAATAGTGCTCCATAAAAAATCTATGCGAGTAGACTACCAAGATTAAGACAAGGTTTTTTTGTAAGCCCGCTCCTTGGTCGATATCAGAATGTACGAAGTTTCAAGAGTTTCAAGTTACTCCCAAGAGACATGAGGCGTCGGCTGCCTCTTTGGACAGAGACACTCTTGTAATGATACTTAAGAGTACAAAGTACACATTTTTTGTTACTGGTATAATGTTTTATAAATATTTTTCCAAATAAACTTTTTTTTAATTTTTTTTACATAAAGAGTTGTGATGAAAATGTATTCATAATTACTGAAAAAAGATTTAGAACAATGTAGAAACAATGTGTCCTTCCAGTATTTAACGTTTATTGTTAGGATACATTAAATTATATCTGTAATTTTTTTAATTGAAGTGTACTTAGTTTCTATAATATGTTTAGAATAATTTCATCAATATAGATTCCATCTAAGACTCATTCTTTTTTAAAGTCTATTTTTACAATGACTGCACTATACAATATCAGTACTACTCTAACTCTACATTATTGTAAATATTAGACACCTCTACCGTCCTTTGTGTTGTGGTCCAAACGTGGTGTTAGTTTTATGAGTCCATTACATTAAACCTATTTTAATGAAAAGGACAGTTTAACTCTTAATGTGCTTTAATTGCTTCACTGCAAGTGTCCGCCTGCAGGAAATTTATAACAGTGTTCAACAACGTCGTGCCGGTGAACGAGAAGTTGCCCTGCTATTGTAGGGATTCAATTTCCAATATATCTGTCTGCTGTAGAATATTATTTCACTCGAGGTTTAAAAAGAGCCAATTCAATTTTATATATTTTTTCATATTTTTAGTTTTATTTTTCATAATATTATATAGTCTACTGTTAACTATAGTTTGTCGGGTATATCCGGTAAATAGTATTTCATTTTGTTCAGTTTCATTAAATGCTTTGAGGAATGCGTAACAGATAATTTTTACAATGAATGTTTTAGTTTAATAAACAACTTTACTTGGTTTAATCATAATTATTGATTTTATAATATTATTTTTGTATTATTGAAATTTAAATTTACAAATACATATTCGTATTTTAATGCAACCAAGGTTTAATAAATAACATTGGAATAAAATTAGAGAAACAATTTTTAAAGTATTGAGGGATTTCTTATACTCTATTGTACTGCATAAGCGACAAACATTCTTAAGAAGAACTCGTAGCTGCCGAATACGCTGACATCTAGCGTGAAACTGAGGGACAAGCTGTTAACTGGTTTACAGTTGGGAATTTATCGTTATCTGCACGTCTGTCATCAAAGCAGTGCTGACACTAACTGATTACTTGCACCTCTCGGAGACACTGAAATAATTTGTAGAGATACCTGAATCTCTGGTAATTGGATAGTAATAGATTGAAACGCAAGGCATTTGTGATAAAAAATACACGTAGTTATCCATAAAATCCTATATTAAATTAAGTGTCATAACGGAGGATTGAAAGCCTTGACAAAATGTATCAAAATAATTACCACATACACGGACGGACTGTCCTTTAACCTTTTGACCCCAACATCAATAAAATTCTTCCTTAGACCATGACGAACCTTTACACCAAATTGCAAATCTCTTTTAAAATTTTTCTATCTTGCGATTTCAATAAGACCCTGTTGGGTTGTAAATAGTCAGCTCTATTACTTTAATGTTTGTGTACGATCATATCAATGACCAATCGGGACAAATAATGGAAGAGAAATTTCCGCCTTTTAATATAAATCTCAGACTTGTCTACTAGTCTACTAATAAAATATCGTCCTAGAGATAATTCAAAATTCAAAAGACTAAATTTCTGCTATTTTCTGACAAAAGAAGTGATACGGTTTTCCTAAGTTTTTTTTTTTTTTTTTAAATAAGGTCATTGCTTAGTAACATTGTCTTATAATATTTTCAAATTTACTATTGCAAACAGTTTATTTGACTAAATATTTATGATGCCAGAGAAATTTGTGTTGGATTTATTGGAGTGGCCAAGTCCCTTTTGGTTTGCCAACAGAAAATATGATCACATTTAAACTCAACAAAATCAATTTTGGAAATGCGCGATTTACTCATTTGCGCGATTGAGTTTTTAGAATGTGTCAAGTTAATGAATTGAAATTAATGATTATCTCTGATTACAGGAACGGCTTTACATGATCAAAGCTAATTATTGAAATGGAATTATTTTCATTTTTGGATGGTTTATAACTGTCCTTTGATATCAATTTAATGCAAATAACGAAATTAACCTTCCTTATAATGTAAGTCAAGATTTATTAATTATCAAAATATCTAAGGACTTACGAAAGCTCATCTCATTATATTACACCACTTATAATTCGTATAATGTATTTATAATACTTTATATGTGTAGGTAAATAAATATTGTTGAAATGTCACAAGAGAACAATAGATAGGCTAAGTAACAGAACTATATTACAGGGGGATAATATAAAACTGCAAGTTTAAGGGTTTATATTTCATTGTGTTCTAACAGTCTACATCACCTAACCTGCTGTTTATGCTCACGAATCTCGTGTATTATTAAAACTTGTTATTCTCTATGGATTGCATAGGAAACGATGAAATATCGAATGTTCAAATCTTCCTATGCTACTGAAGACTGTCTGAGACTTCCAGTACAAATGTATTGTGAATTCATTCCTTTATAAAAGGTATTAAAGTATTTAGAATGTTTAGAACATCCAAGATTTTATTGAGCAGCTGATAAGAGAATGAGAACACATGTTAACCAAGATAACACTATATTTTGTAGTGTCTCTGATGTCAAAGCGATGTAAAGAGTTCATTTTATGGGTTTTCATAGCCGAATTTCTTTGCATCTCTTCAGAGAAACGTGACTCCAGATTCCAGGAGTCACGTCTGCGACAGTGTCAGATTCCATACTCTGCAGTACAAGGAATGTAAACTGGAGCTACACTTACCATTCACATTATAGCAACCTTATCTATCACAGCTACTTTATTTATAACAATAACTCAAGATCTAGCATCTCCCACTTATTCTAGTTTTAAGGTTTCACTTCTGCGAACTTTCGAAGACTTTCCGACTCATCGTCACTCTCTTCTCTACCTTGGTGAGTAACTTCTACCATCTATAGTATGTCCTCCAGTAATTCGATCTAAGAGCTCATACAATAAATATATGACCAAGAGGTTTAAACGTGTAATAATGATAATCAAACGTACTTTTTCATACAAATTTGATGATGAATTCAATAATATAAAAATGGAACTGAAGTTTTTTCGTTAATGTATTTTTGAGAGAAACTCACTCTTGAGACAGTGACAAATAAAGTGGATCATTTATCCAAGAGAATTTTTAAAGTTATAATGTGAATATATTATAATTTAATTTATATTAAATTAAGTACTTATCATGTGTAATTACCACGTATATACAGCGATTCTTTTAGATTTATAGAAATTATTAAAGAAGAATAGTTATCATGATATCTTGAACCATTAACACGTGCAAAAGTGGTGGAAGAGTTTATAATGGTTTTATTTTATTGCGGAAAGGTTTGCAAGTGTATATCGTGTGTATTACTATCACGGTTTTAATGCTCTGCAGAAACATTTGAGTGTATCTAGAAGATGGGTAATCAATACTATCGTAGTTCTTATAAAATTGTCATCTAATAAAATTCGAAGAGTTTATTGATCCTGGTTTTATTCCTCTTTCAAGTAAAGCTGAATTATCTATCAGAGTTATTCATAGCATTATTTTGTTTTGTACAACATTAAGAAAAGTTTTAGCCATGTAATCTGTAGAGATCAAAATTACTTCACTAATAGAAACCGATATAGACGTATTCTATTTAACTAGAAAAATATAGCAACGCTCCAACATGCCATTCGGAATGTTTATTTTATATTCCAGTTTTTATAAAAAGTAGATACAATGACAGTTGCTGAGTTAGGTTGTGTTTGGGTTTCTTTAACTCCGTAACTCAGTAAGTGTTAAGGTAGAATCATATGTATGGTACGAGGAATTTCCGGAGAGTCACTTTTTATGTGGATAGAGTCTAGCAATAAACATATTAGAGACAGGTGACGTAAGATGATAGGCAGAGTTAGGAAACTCTTCAAGAGTAATGGTCATAGTGGAGATGCTAGTATTCTTATCCCTTAAAATAGATTTAAAAAACTTTTTACTGCTTTATAAATGAACAGTGTTTATTAAAATGATTTTTTTATGGAGTAAACCCAATAAAGTTGAACAAAACACACATTGTTTCAGGTTTATTTTTTATTTTGAACAAAATTCTTGATGTTAGTCCAAATAGTCTTAAACATCTTATAGAAAATGGTTAATGCTTTAATCTATTTGGGAATGCATTTATTCAACACGAAAAATAGCCTTATTCTTTATGTTCTATAGCTTTCGCTTTAGTTTTCATATTATGTACAAGCGGTCTATAAGATGTTTCAAATAATTACTTCATATTTCTTAATATTTTTTTTTTTTACGTAAAAAAGATGTATTTTGATTTTTTTTTTTTGTTTAGTCAGCACAAATGCAGCTGTTGTCTTCTGTGTTGTTTTTAAGTGTTTTTTCAAGTGATGGATATCCCACACGGGCCTTGCCTTTGGGATATACCTAATTTATTTCACTACAAAATTATGTTATTTTATTATTAATTATTTTAGTTTTTTTTAGGATATTGTACTTAATTGTTTAGAATAATTATGCTGTGCTTAATTTTCTTTTAGTATTAGTACTTTACTTTTATTTGTATGTATTATGTAAAAAAAGTGAAATAAATTTCTTTTTGAATTTTTTTGAATTTGTTACTATACCACGTTATTGATTTTTATCTTTCATCCTTTTATTATTTTTAATAGTTCTTGAACTAGAAGAAATGGTACATTTCGTTTGTAAAGAACAAAACAAGATCAAAATTAATCTTGTGTAAAAGTCCTCTTGAACTGTTATGATGTTTACTTCCGAGAGTAATAGACTGGGGACAATTCTTGACCGAAGTAATTCAATTGTATGTCTTCTGGGACTCTCCTCATGTCCTAGCAAGTAATTATATTGTTTCTCACTGCTAAGATTGGATGTGGTAACACTGTCATCTCTCACTTGATGTCTTCTTCCTCTCTAAATAAATTTATTAGAATACGTACATACAGCTAATGAGAGGATTGACAGTTTTATAATTGTTATAGAATTAAAATATTTAATATGAAAACCAAATTGCAATAGTGATTGCTTCAATGTTGAATATTAATTATGTTGAAATAAAAACTATAGTATTAAGTAATAATTAATTGGCTGACTTATATTATCTATTAAGGTATTTTAATAGTATCCTGAATTAAGATGGCAGAACAGACAACATCATCAAATTTAAAAGACATAGTTAAGTATATCAAGCCATACACTTGCTTAAAGTTGCATTACTTAGTGAGTTTCAATAATGAGTTACCAATAAAAATTCACCGTTATTTGCATAAAAGAGTTTATGATTATAGACAGCAGCTTTGAGAAGCGTGTAACCCGGAGATAAGCTCACCCGATGACGAGTAATCAATCAAAGTGTACGAGGAAATATTTAACATGTTCGTCACAAAAGTTACTGATATGTAAATTAGTTTATTAAATCGAATATTTACGATACATTTTATTCTAAAAGCTGATGGAGGACTGACCTGTTGTTTTTATACTGGCGGCATTTTTCTTAATATTAGAGCACAATCAAGAACAAATTGATGCACTTAATCTAAGTTAATATTAAAATATATAACATTTGTTGTGACTAATATTGAAGCCTATTTATTGAACCCACAATATAGTAAAAAATCTTTAATTTTGAGAAAGTTTGAAAAAGTAAACGTGCTTAACTTGGTATTCGTTGCAAAACTTTATTATGTGAAGGCTCAATGAGAGAAAAGGTAGATAGATTATTATGAATACAAAACAAGTAGCAATCACAAGCAAGGTTCATAGCAAGCAGATATTGAATGACCTTTAGACACTCATAACCGATACTACCTGATATTTAATATATATCAAGATATTGTT
Organism: Homalodisca vitripennis; assembly: GCF_021130785.1. Taxonomy (NCBI): domain Eukaryota; kingdom Metazoa; phylum Arthropoda; class Insecta; order Hemiptera; family Cicadellidae; genus Homalodisca; species Homalodisca vitripennis. Next base: position 229,486,264 of record NC_060207.1, read on the forward strand.
TCACCACGGCTGTAAGAGCCTCTGCATCATAAATATAAATATAGTTCCGTCAGACCTGTAAAGGACTTTGCATTTATATTAAGGTGTATTCTAATGTATTAAGTGTTGTCTAATTTACAAAGTAACACGGTATTATGGACCCCTGGTTATTTTGTAACTCACCTCCTTCAGAAGCTTTTGGCCTCTGGGGATTTACTCTCAGACATGAAACATGTTTGGTTTCTCTAGATTCCAGAAATTACATTGTAATTGATGTGTCGTAATCGTTGTTAACAGGATGTTAGTAGATTTTAGCTTTAATAATATACAAACATTTATTGGAAATGCATAATACATGCAAATACATAAATAAATCATTTTCGTCCTGTTGTACGTCTTTAATACAAAATGTTACGTCGTCAAGAATTATAAACTCAAGCAAAGACAAACATTAAGATCTAATTTAACAGAAAGATAGGAGGGCACTATGAGGGAAAGGCAGCAGAGAAAACTGTTAGAACATAGTTGTAGTCTCTAGTGGTCATCTCGGACAAACCGGCCGATGGATATTTACAGAGACTTACATTAATCTGCTTTTCTTCAAACCAGTTACATAAATTACATACTTCCATGATAATCTCATAATAAGATACATAATCGTCTCATATGAAGGCCTATTCGAATGAGAAAAATTAGAAGAAATGTTCAAGTTACAATCTATTTGAAATGAAGGAACATTTGCAAAATACAAAATACAATATTCTTTGGTAGCGTTTCATTAATAAAGGACAGTCACTTTACGATACTTTATATACATATTTTTACCACTGAAATTATAGTGTGATAAATTTAGATATTTGAGCGGCGCTTCTGCACATCTATAACTTATTTACCTCCAACTTCCATCAAGATACTTTGTTCGTAACTAAATGCTTTAATGAAAGTATAAGTTTGATTGATGTAATGTTTAATTAACCTACTTTAGTTATTAGTTATTACTTTAGTTTTATATCACATAAATTACATTTAACTTCTGAAATACGTACTTAGTGACAAGAACAACCTCACATTACTCCAACATTGCGCACTATTATGTAAATACTACCTAAACAGTAAAAAACGTGTTCTGAAAGAAAAACATTATAATTGCGTTTTAATTTCTCACATAATTATTATCATTGTTTTTAACTGTTGTTATAGTTATTATGCAAATTACAGAATTTGCTTAAAATAATAACTAACTTAATAAATAAACAGTTATTTATAATACGCTAGATGTGAGGATGTGATAGTGGAACAGTTTATAAAGCGCTGGTATTTATAGAGGTTTCGTAATCCCACCACTTGGCTGACGTCACAGCCCTCAAAGTTTCAAGTTACTCCCACGAGACGAGAGGCGTCGGCTGCCTCTTTGTACGGAGACACTCCTTGTACTAAGCTGGGAACTATGTTGAGTTTCTGGTAACAAGCTTCATACTGATACTTGACAGTTCACATTCCTTCCTTAGGGTTCACAAACTGTAAGTGATGTGGCCTCAGTGTTGTGTACGGAGACACTCCTTGTACTAAGCTGGGAACTATGTTGAGTTTCTGGTAACAAGCTTCATACTGATACTTGACAGTTCACATTCCTTCCTTAGGGTTCACAAACTGTAAGTGATGAGGCCTCAGTGTTGTGTACGGAGACACTCCTTGTACTAAGCTGGGAACTATGTTGAGTTTCTGGTAACAAGCTTCATACTGATACTTGACAGTTCACATTCCTTCCTTAGGGTTCACAAACTGTAAGTGATGAGGCCTCAGTGTTGTGTACGGAGACACTCCTTGTACTAAGCTGGGAACTATGTTGAGTTTCTGGTAACAAGCTTCATACTGATACTTGACAGTTCACATTCCTTCCTCAGGGTTCACAAACTGTAAGTGATGTGGCCTCAGTGTTGTGTACGGAGACACTCCTTGTACTAAGCTGGGAACTATGTTGAGTTTCTGGTAACAAGCTTCATACTGATACTTGACAGTTCACATTCCTTCCTTAGGGTTCACAAACTGTAAGTGATGAGGCCTCAGTGTTGTGTACGGAGACACTCCTTGTACTAAGCTGGGAACTATGTTGAGTTTCTGGTAACAAGCTTCATACTGATACTTGACAGTTCACATTCCTTCCTCAGGGTTCACAAACTGTAAGTGATGTGGCCTCAGTGTTGTGTACGGAGACACTCCTTGTACTAAGCTGGGAACTATGTTGAGTTTCTGGTAACAAGCTTCATACTGATACTTGACAGTTCACATTCCTTCCTCAGGGTTCACAAACTGTAAGTGATGTGGCCTCAGTGTTGTGTACGGAGACACTCCTTGTACTAAGCTGGGAACTATGTTGAGTTTCTGGTAACAAGCTTCATACTGATACTTGACAGTTCACATTCCTTCCTTAGGGTTCACAAACTGTAAGTGATGTGGCCTCAGTGTTGTGTACGGAGACACTCCTTGTACTAAGCTGGGAACTATGTTGAGTTTCTGGTAACAAGCTTCATACTGATACTTGACAGTTCACATTCCTTCCTTCAGGGTTCACAAACTGTAAGTGATGTGGCCTCAGTGTTGTGTACGGAGACACTCCTTGTACTAAGCTGGGAACTATGTTGAGTTTCTGGTAACAAGCTTTCATACTGATACTTGACAGTTCACATTCCTTCCTTCAGGGTTCACAAACTGTAAGTGATGAGGCCTCAGTGTTGTGTACGGAGACACTCCTTGTACTAAGCTGGGAACTATGTTGAGTTTCTGGTAACAAGCTTCATACTGATACTTGACAGTTCACATTCCTTCCTCAGGGTTCACAAACTGTAAGTGATGTGGCCTCAGTGTTGTGTACGGAGACACTCCTTGTACTAAGCTGGGAACTATGTTGAGTTTCTGGTAACAAGCTTCATACTGATACTTGACAGTTCACATTCCTTCCTCAGGGTTCACAAACTGTAAGTGATGTGGCCTCAGTGTTGTGTACGGAGACACTCCTTGTACTAAGCTGGGAACTATGTTGAGTTTCTGGTAACAAGCTTCATACTGATACTTGACAGTTCACATTCCTTCCTTAGGGTTCACAAACTGTAAGTGATGAGACCTCAGTGTTGTGTACGGAGACACTGCTTGTACTAAGCTGGGAACTATGTTGAGTTTCTGGTAACAAGCTTCATACTGATACTTGACAGTTCACATTCCTTCCTTGCTGTAAGTGATAATCAGTGTTGTGTACGGAGACACTCCTTGTACTAAGCTTATGTTGAGTGACGTCAGACGTGATGTGGCCTCAGTGTTTGTGTACGGAGACACTCCTTGTACTAAGCTGGGAACTATGTTGAGTTTCTGGTAACAAGCTTCATACTGATACTTGACAGTTCACATTCCTTCCTTAGGGTTCACAAACTGTAAGTTATGAGGCCTTAGTGTTGTGTTAGGAAGAAATAAAGTTATTGAGGATGATCCTAAAAAAATATGAACCGTGGGAGATAGTTAAGTAAATTTCAGTAACTCAATTTTATACTAACTTTCACGTATATTATAAAATAATTACATGATGTTTGTATATAATTTATGTTGTTTGCTTGATAAGTTTTGTAAAATCAAACAAGATTGTGTGTTACATTATGTTTCAAGAAACATTAATAGAGTTTATTTTGTATAATAACGATAAAGCTAAAATAATATTTATTATTATTTACATATACATAAAATCCAATAGTTGATGCATCACAGTTTATATTGTAATATTGTATTTATTTGCGATGTACTAGAGTAGTAATCACTTGAACACCATATCACTAGAGCTACCGTGTCTTTAGGTACATTATACTCGAACAATCTATATTAAATATACATACAGTGGAGTCCCGCTAATCCGAACACGTGTAATCCGAACGTCGGTTAATCCGAACAGGTCCAGGAGGAATTATTTATAACGTAAGGAACTAATTACTTAAAAAATCAAAATGGGTGCATCATTTCGTACATAAACAAATAAAACTTTAATTAAATAGACATATAGTATTTTATTAAGACAAATTGTGTACGGTACAGTACATAAATAATGAAGTTAAATACAGTACCAATTGAAACTTATAGGTTAAGTATGAGTTAAATTACTGTATTAAGAAGTGAAATCAAACAAAAATTGGACGTACAGTACAAGATATTATTATTGAGTACAATATTAGTTGTTAAAAGACATAAATTCAGTTATTGTCCTCTGACGCATTGAAGAGAGTCTATTGGATGACGCGTAGTTTCGCCATCGTGTCATAAACACGATATCGGCAAGTGTAGCAGTAACCTGTTGCTTTAAGTATCGTAGTGCAAGGTTAAGCGCTGCTGCACCGTCTGCGTGTGGCACCAACCCTTCTTTATCACCCAGGTTCTCGTCGTCTCGTAGCGCGTGGACTCGTACTATATCCAGTACGCTCACATTGCTTAACAATAGAAGTCTCACACTAAATACGGTAAATATGCTTAGTATTCGAAAACACGTTTATTTGTCAAGAAATACAATGCAACAGTCAGAAAACATGTTTTAATAAACAATGTTGATAATTCTATAACAAAATAGACCCATTCTCAAGTTTTAAAACCGTATTTTTCTGTAATTCTGGCTAATCCGAACAATCACATAATCCGAATAGGGCTCGGTCCCAATTAGGTCGGATTAACGGGACTCTACTGTATATATATATATATATATATATATATATATATATATATATATATATATTCTGTATTACATTGTGTTACAAAATATGAGTGTATTCAATACTCTTTATCACGTAACATTGTCTACATGTTATTACTTAGCTGGGTAGAGGAGGCGGGGCACTTTAGAACCAACTCGACAATATCTGAGAGAGAGAGAGGATATAATCTCCTCCAGTGAGACAAAACAACCTCTCTGTAGTAAATTATCTAGAGTTGTGCTAACAATCAAAGCATTGCACGATTACAGTGCATTTTAACTCTAAAAATGATTTTATCCGAATGGTGTTTTGAATTTAGTTAAACATTATTAAGTATCCTGGTATTCCTACATTCTCAAATATCAACATGAACAACGATGCTATATACATTTGATCTAGCGTGATAGTTGTAAAAATAAATTATGAGCGTGTACTACCAACAGCAACTATACATTAAATAATTTAACCTGATTTCATTACGGTGGATCCAAGCTACAGACAAAAATATGGACTTTCAATCTAAATGAAGCACTTGTTACTCAACAATGGTCAGTGGTGGTCCGCAGTTAAATTCTGAAGAAATTTAGAAAAAAAGTGAGGAGAGGACATTGAAAACTCACCATGTATGCTGAACGGATAGTACATGACATATATAATTTACCTCACTATGTATAAAACTAAAGTAATAATTAGATACTCGTTTTAATAATCACAGGTTCGAAGTGGACATAGAGGATGACCGTATGCTTTAACAGTAACTCCGCTTTCCCAGAGGGAGGTTTATACAAAGTAATTGAGTTTCAACATCTGCGGGTGGTGACTTTATTACTATCGGCCATTCAGTTCTGTTTTTATCTGTCTAATTAAATGGTTAACTTTGCCATGTAGTTTTAAATTCGCGGCCATGTTATTTCCAAATTACCCAGAAGAACATGGAGTTGCTCTCTAAGTTTCACTTCGAGAAATATTAAGACTTGAATAAAAACTAAAAAATCTCAAAAAGAACAGAGACTGGCATGCATTATGATAATTGAACAGTATAACATCTCATATAGCCTACTCAAATACTATTAAGAATAACTGTGCTTCTTGTATTCAACAAACCAACGTTTAAAGCCGGTAGTAGCAATAATCTCCCTAAATACGTATAAAGTCGATTCGAAATTTTTGGGTCCCTCCAGTCTTCTCAAAAAGAGCACTAGGAGGTGGTTTTCCTCTTTGTTTTCAAGGCTCGGTTTAATTTCCCCGAATTATTTAGTGATATAAACTAAAATCCATTTACCCCTAATAAGAAGTGTTCTGGAGATTCGCGTTACATTTAAATACTCACTAAGATATAGTTTTCATCACTGAGAAGCAACTAGTGTATAAAACACCATATGTACATTGTTCCTAGAGTCCTAGTCTAGTAGAAATGTATACCAGATGTAATCACCTTATGAGGTGCCTTACTGATTTTTGATACATTGATCTGTGTGTAAGATATTGAACATAAAATAGTAGTATTTAGTAATTACTTACCTTTAGTATTTCAAAACTTTATATATAGGCTAAAACATGTACGAGCATTCCATTTACTTTCATCCTTAAACAAGAGAATCCATACCTCTGGACTTTAATTATGGCAAAAACTTGATAAACTAGAATCAATAGAACTAGATAGAAACAATAGAAACTAGAATAAACTAGAATATGTTTTTAGTACTAGATCTCATTGTTTATTCCCTTTCTGTCCGTTTTCCGTTATATTTTCCTTAATGTGCATCTCTCTTTCTAACTGTCACTTAATTTATTAGAAATGCAAATAGTACCAGCTTATAGTACTCGTTGGATATTAGGACGAAAATATTTACTACAAAAAACTGCATTCCAGAAATATAACAATATGCAAAAAATGAAAAGCTATTATTCAGATGGCACCTAAGATGTCACAACATACAATGCGTTTTTATTAAACCGATTTCAGTACTTTTAAGAACATATTAAACTGCATTATTTTATACTAAACTATATTAACTATATAATGTCTCTATCTGAACCCATTATTTTATAAATGTACCATTCATTATTGGAAGGTTTATAATTCAGTTAAGCTTTAAAATCTGTTTGCATTTTATTTAAAACAATAAATGTGACTTAAATACATAACAATAATTAAAAGGGGAAAAATATTTAATGACATATAAACATTTTGTCGTGCTATTTTGGGTAAAACGTAAACAGAAACAAGACCAAATTACTGAAGGAGGAAAAGGACTTTCTAAGAAAATAATTTATTTCAAGAAAGCAAGACAAAAACGTTTCTATTGTTCCCAATTAAGGAATTTGTTGGAGAAGAGGTTCTTCTCTCTTTAATTTGTAATGAAAGACTAGAATTTGACTAGTATTTTCAAGCCATTACGACTTACGATTCCTAGTCTATATATATATATATAGATATCGATTTTTATGATTACTGTTAGTAACAAATTAGGTAAGTTCTTCGGGGTCTATTGAGGCAATAATTTCAGTCGTTTGGAATAAAAAATTTTAGATAAATGTCCACGGATAATCACTCAGAGCCTTGCTTTATTCTCGTTAACTTGTCTGGGAGATGTTGGGTAGGTAACATAGTGGTAGCTGCTGTTGGCTGTAAAGATTTGTCCCATCAAATTGGGTGAGGAAGTATTTAACGGAAAAAGGTACCTGGATATTTGTAATAAATCTGGTAATACTTCGTCATAATCGGTATAACTAAAACCTATAATAAAATGAGAACTTTCATGATAAAAATAATTTTACAACAAACACAGGAGTTTCCGATATGTATCGCAAAGGCTTATGGTCCATGAGCCGAGAGCAAATTTTTGTATAAGCACACAACCTGGGTCTTCTCGAAATCGATACAGGAATTTCCATTAAGAAATACATTTATCGACAGCCTTGATAGATTAGTGAAAATTGAAATGAGAAGGCAACAAAAGGGTTAAAAATAGGAAAATGTTTTTTATCAGATAATATTTCTATTAGTTTGACACATTTAAAAGCAAATATCAGACTCGTAGTAAGTATTTAGTCAGTCAGATAATATATACAGATCTTTAAAATGACGACGTTCAGTCTATTCATCTAGTCATTTGATGGTGATATAAGTATTAATTGTGCGGTATAAAGTCTGTTTAATTATAGATATGTCAGATATTCCAAGCTTCCTCAAGCTTCTAAAATCTAAGAAAAACATTATTGTTTAATAATTTTTGCCTTCTAATTTGGGTCTCATCCAAAACTAGCGTAGATCATGTTCGATTTTTTCTTTTGGAAACTATTGATTTTAAAAAATCTAGTTTGCGTGCTTATAAAAGGCAAATTGCCTCTCGGCTCTTGGATTAATAACTATATTATTGGGTATGAAAATTACTATCAAGAGAATCTTAGGTATATTTTATTACTGAAGATATCATAAGGAACTGATATTAATCTGTAAGCTAATATAAGAGTAAATAGATCATTCTGATACTTTCGGCAAGTTTCTTCTACAGAAAAAAGAACTTACAAGATTGGGTCAAGGTATTCAAATTTTAAGTACCAGTGATTACTGTATTATAAATCGTCTTTTTCCTTAGAACGATTGTCTGTTGCTAACATCTTCATCTTAATAAGGCTTTGTGTAGAGGGTGAAGATATATTTTTTAATGAAAACTATTTACGCCCCAATCATTCATCAATATTAGCACGCAGGCACTGTTCCAATATTTTCAATGGTTCCACGGTGTAGTTAAGTAATAATATTCCTTATAATTTTCAACATATTTTTAAAAATCAAAGAGCACTAAAATATATAAGCATACCAACCAAAACTTGTATTGCTTAGACAATTTAAGTCGAATCCACAGCCTCTTGTCACGTCGTAATTTATTAATTTGCGTTCAAAATAATATCATAAAAGTTAAACTTATATAATGAGTATAGGTAATTGAATCCTAATAAAAATAAAAATAATAACTTAAATACGCAATCATATGTTTATAGTTGTAACATGATATTAAAATGTGACTTAAATATAGTTATATAACTTACATAAACAGATTTATATAGGTAATGTTTCTAATTACCTAATTATCTTTTATAAAGGTTTACTTTAAGTTATGAGCACCTGAACATTTGAATTTTAATATTCCTTAAAAAGTTTGTTCGTATGATTTATTCTGCAATGTCTTTAAGCTGGCAAAGGGTATAAAGTACAAAAAAATTATCAAAGTAACACACGAATGAGGGTATATACTTTAACATATACCAACATGAAATTAAAAATTTATTTAGTACAAATTAAGAAGAAAAAACACAAAAATGTGCTTTACTCTAATAATTTCGCCAGCACTGTAGTTACTCAACTGAAAGCGTGGTGCCCTGTTTATAACACTTGCATTAATATGTTAAATAACTTTCAAAAAATTAAACATTTCATTGTAAAGTTTTAAAAGGCGGTACCACACATAATTCCATTTAAAATTTACGAAATTTAAAAATAATTTATCCACGGTATTTCTGGACTAATAATAAACTATAGAATAAACATAAGTAAGGTTGGTCAAAATTGATACATTTTGATATTTTATAATACGGGAAAATTTTTTACGGTAACCACAAAAAAATATAAATCCAAATATTCCCACTCTTAACTACATCCAACATATACGTAAGCTTGCTATAAAACATTTGTAAAGCTGTGTACTTTATTGTCTCAAATCATTATTGTATTTCGTAAACTGTGTGTAAATCTTATTATTAGATATTATACTTTCATATTTTTAACCAATGATGAAACCTTATAAATATTAAATAAATAACGGTTTGCAAGATGATTTTAGAAACATATATTACAATTAAACTGTTTCTTTCCATTTTGTTGACGTTAAATTTATTTCGAAACAAAACAATCAATTGTGTGCCATAATTTGCTCGGTTTTTGAACTACTGATCTCTGAAAATCACCTAAATTAAACATCAGTATTCAGATAAAATAAGCAAATTGCTTTACTAAGCATAATAAGTATTACTCTATAGATTGTTCGTGAATATTCGCAACGATGCTACAGAAAACCAAAGTGTAACAAGAGGTGACAAGATGACGTAATTGGCACTTTGCCGTATTACATTCTTCTTAACGTTTCAAGACTAAAACCATAAATTATGTATAATAAAAAAATTGAATCTCCCTTTTCTATTGTCTGTTATACTACACTCTAACATAAACCCTTTCTAAAGTAATTTTAGTCCTTATTGTTACCACATTGTTTAAAAACAAAGAATTCAATTATAACTTTCCAGAACTCCTTCAATGCAATTGAGCCACAGATCAATTTATATATTTTTTTTTTCAGTAACTCCAACTATTAGGTACAAGTGGCAGTTACCACAATTTGTATAATAATCTGAAAGATGCCAAATATTACTTTAAGCTCTGCTACTAACTGCAATCGCCCTTACATGAAGTGGAATATGGCCTCTAAATCCTTCCCTAAACCTTAAATGTTTGTTCTTGTTGAGAGCTTTACATTTAAATACGTGAAAATAATTGTAACCCCGGCCACGATATTCCAAGAAAAGTACACCAACACTTTTTGCAAGTTTTGGTTAAAAAGGTTATATGGAAATGGTTTCTTATTTATAAATATGTATATTATTAAAAACCCTGCTATTGAAAAAACTGTTTATCACTGTTTTATAAGGACCCTACTATTTTAGTGAACATTTATGCAACTTGTAATATGAAATGACGTATGTTAACATAATACTTTGAATTACGCTCTTAAATAACTGTGACAGAAGAACGTAAAAATAACTAAATAACAGTTGTTGACAAAGTATTGGATGAACTCCAGCGATTAAGAAACCCAAAGTGTATAATTCGTAGTCAGTACAGTTACTTGACAGCGCCCGAGGCTAGACACTCTTGATAAGTTGAGGTTGTTTGGTTTGACAACAGTGTTGTAATAAAGTTTGTAGTTTTGTTTTAAAAGGAAACGCTAGTCAGCTGCCGCCAGGCCAACTGAGATTCCACTTTTAACATTGGGCTAAAGTTACCAAACTATGTTACTGGCTGAGCCTTAGTGAAGCGTACGACTCGTGAGGCTGAAAAATTTCAAAGGTTATTTCAAAGGTTTCTCTAACTACCCTAGTGATTAGCGCATCATATCACGCTTAGGCACATATAACTGCAAGTTTCGGTTTTAAACCTGTTGACAAAACATGGCTCTCCATAGCGGGGTCAAAATAGGTCAAAACATTAACTGTGTGAGCAATATCTGGACGAAGTATGAACCGGCAAATTACGATGCTGCTAACTGGCTACACACCTAAGATAACATTTCCTGTATCGAGTTACTGAAGGTATATCAATAATATATCAAAGAATATATATAATATATCAAATATCTCTCTAAATGATTTTCTGTTACTCTATCAGGAAATTACACTAAGTTAATTTAAGATGCTCGTTTTTACAACGTGATATAGTGTCACATTATCTAAACTCAAATAAACATATGCAGCTTCGATTTAGTTTTGCATCACTCACTTCCACTTCTTTTTTAATGCCATATCTGATAGGACCATGAAATGTTTTTTCTTAGAAATTTTACTCTAATAGATTTCATCAATGAATAAAGGGTAATTTGTGTTACTATTCCGCAATTAGATCAGTTACAGTGTGAGTAAGAATACGAACATCGCATTACCTCATGTTCACCAGGCGAAATTAAGATTAAGAAAAACATCAAACTGTAAAAGCAACAGAGTTTAGTCCATTTGCAACAATCTTGGTTATAAATGTATGTACCACATACATGGATCTTTTAACCATATAAATGGATTTTATCAGAAACCACAAAACAAAAACACACATAAACGTGACATGCCTAACGGTAACGCTTGTTTGAAAATAATAATAACAATCTCTCAGTGTGGACATTATGTCGTGTTCACATATCAGTAACCGCATAACACTTGCTCCGCGGACTGTCACGTGTGCAGTCAGCTGCTAACCTACGGTTCATGGAAATTGTACTAAATGTGAATAATTGTTGCAGTACGATATTACGATGTTACTGTAATTGACACCAAACTTTCCTCACCAAATTTTGAATCAGGTAAAACAGTTCATGTTATGTTTATATCACAACAAGATACAAATTCGCCAGTCCATGTGTGACGTCACAGACTTCGCTAAGTTTCCGGACAATGTGTGTTATCTCAATAACATCCGGGTAGAGTCCGGTTTAGCACATTTTCCGACAAGCTGCCTTCACATAACTACCGCAAAAATTATAATACCATACCTATAATCGTGACAGGATAACTGCTGTTCCTCGATATCCCTTTCCCACTGTTGTAGACCGGACTTATGTTGTCAAGTAGACAGTATTGAGTTTTTCATACACATTGATTAATTTATTATTCTTTTTATTATTACTATACTTAGACACGCTTAACTTTGTATCTCATGATATTTTACAGCATATTTGATATTTGACATGATATTTGACAGCATAGGAAGAGGTTATATTTAAATTCGCCTTGTAACGTTATTATTGTTTGTAACGTATAACGATCGCAAATATCCACAATCATGTTATCCTTTGAAGTCATCCATCGCCGATACAAGTCACCGAAACAACCCAAAAACTAAAAAATAACATTGCACCACATTTATTACTTAAAACTAAATAAAAAATTTGTAAAATGGTATTTTCTAACCTTATACGGTATATATACATTTTTTTGTAAGCTTGTATTAGTAAAATTTAAAACGTTTATTTTCGAAGTTATTTTTTATATGATCTTAAAAATTTACTATCAAACTATTTGTAAATGGTTTTATTTTTTTTTTTATTTTTATTTGATTCTTGTGCGTCTTGTAAGTTACAAGTTTAAGTAACATTTTTATGAAAGATTTCTGTTTGCAATATACGAGTAATTAAAATTTCTTCATAAACATTCTATGTCATGGACATTATTAATAATTTCAAATTTAAAAAGCACCCATTGAAATTATTTTACATTTTATATCTTTATAACACCACTTCTTTACAGGTATTGGATATTTTATTTACCTACAGTTTTCCAGTTGATATGCACTGCTCATCCCGACACCATCACTAGAGCAATATATTTGTAATGTACTGCAATTATACACCTGTAAAAGTGTGAATAAATTTTAAACTTTCATCTATTTGAACACTTTTAATACACTCTTTAAATATAAAACCTTCAAAAAAATGTTCTCTCAATCCACCAATGGCAATACTCGCACCATTTAACTGATTCGATGGATTCAGAGTTTATCCCGATTGGATTTATCAAAAGCTTTCCTTGTTTGTTTAGTGTTTTTATTGTGGTAAAACTGATTTTCCGTATATTTCCTGTGGTAAACTCTTGTTTTTGTACCTCTATCTTCTTGCCTTTGCGGCTGCAGCCTATTGTAGAGGGTTCCAAAATGTTCAGCGGTGAGAAGGGAATATTAAAAACAATTGTTGTTTTAGAACATTACGTTTTTATTACTCATACGGGTTTTTTTATCATGCACGTTCAAAACTCAACATTACGATATTTATTGTTTCATGGACCAAAGGGAACTAAGCTAAATGCAAACCCTATCTAGAAAGTGATCTATCTATTTTTCCATTGCAAGTATATGAGCACACTGAAAATAATTTTGTTGGGTTTTATATGATTTTATATATATGTCCATTTTGAACTATTTAACTTTCTGTAAAGAAAATTGAGGTTGGACATGCATGATCGAACTAAACTAAGCAATAAGTCGGTTATTTATTATCCAGTTCAAATTGTTTTAGTCAAATGTACTTTTTGTAACCCTTTTGTAAAGTTAGAAAATTTTAGATACTTTTATTAAAATAATTTAACTTGCAAAACTTTATTTTAAAAACTTGACCAAACATATTTGCTAAGAGTTCTGGCAAAATAAGAAGTATACTAAAGTTTATTTCATTGTAGTTAACAACTTATAAGAATATATTTGTCTAAATAAATAACACATATGGACAAATATATTGGGAAACAAAAAGAGATAGACCATTGTATGCTTGTAGCATGTGGCATTGTCTATGGGAAACTATGATAAATATTTAGTGAGAGTTTTGAATCACTCAATATAGTGTATCGTATAATGTTTTATTCCATTATATATTACTCACGACTTTGCACGAAAATATACGAAGGCTTCACGATTTCGAAGGCTTTGCACGAATTTGGGCACTCCTGATTCGAGTGACTTACATTTCCGACTCGAATCTATTTTACGTTGTGACAAAGAGAATCTGTCACAAAATTTATACTTGTGCATGACTAATTGAACATATTGTACTATTGAACATTTAATAAGTAATATTGTGTATTGAATATATATTAGCGGATTTACCGTTGGTATAAATAAATGAATTCTGATTTTGGTGTGTCACATCGCATTTGTATAATTCACTAATAGTTGGCAGTAAATGTGTTACGTTAAGTATAATTATTATCTGAAAGTGATCAGACTGCAGATCTGATAATTTATTGTTACTGTTTTTATTATTCACACAACATGTGCTAAAGTCCCAGTAATTGTAGTATATTATCCCATATTCTATTAACTGTAACAACGTGAACCTAATGGATTTTATCAGTTTAAATAATTATTAGGAGTAATATACTTGTGACGATTTGAAATAGAATATGATATGAATAATATGTGATTATCGTCTATACAGAGTGAGCCAGACAACCTCTACTCGATGTGTGGAGGCCGGCTGAGAAACCTTCCTTCTTATAAAAAGGCAGATGTTGTATATTCAAAGACCGTAATTTCAACTGCATTAATGGAATGTAATCCATCAATAGAGTGCTGCAGTCAAAATTATCTACTCAAAATCATAATAGCACTTCATACTACCAATCGCGATAGTTAATCGAGGGCTATTATTGCAATTATTGATAATATGGTTATAGTGTTTCTCCATTTTAGAGGAATTGGTTACAATTACCTCCGTAACATTGATGTATTTAGAGTAAAACAGGTACGTTACAAAGCCATATTCAGTAAGTCATGATTTACCCGTGATAAATTGTGCTTCTGCCAATCAGTATATTAATAGACAGCAATTTGGACTGCAATAGTGGAATGCAATTATCAATAGAGTGCTGCAAACTGAATTATCTCTACTACATCACTCTAGCGCAGCACACTACCGTCAGTTGGTCAAGGGCTAGAATTTAAATTACTTATATGATTATGATTTTTCTTTATTGTAAGTGAGTTCTTTTAGATTAACTTAAAAAACCGTCAATCAGTATTGATTACATTGTAATTCAAAACATAAAAATGAAACACATGTGGTATTAATCCACACACACAAACTACCACTCTAGAAATATTATCTTAAATATTGTGTTACATAATTGTACATGGCGTGAGTCGGTGTATGTTTTTGATATCATATTGATAAATACAGGGTGAAGCAGATCGCCCATCCGCTGTGTTAAGCGGCTGAACTGAGAAACCTGGCTTCTTCGTTTTAACAAATATCCCCAAATTCGAGTAAAAGAATTCGTTAAATAATTTTAACTCTAAAAATACCCAAAAGTACCACTTTTGGAGAGTAGAGATTATTTTTTTTTTTTTTCAAATATAAAAGTAGGTTGAGCCGTTCATTATATTTAAGGTCACACTGATCATTTTGAAAAATAATGATTTACTTAGCCTTTTTATGACTTACCTGCATTTTATTTTTTTGTAGGTCAAGCCGTAACAATTTTTAAAGGTATTTTTTTACCGTTACCTCGTTAAACATCTTTGCAAATATTAATTGTTTATTCAAGGTTATGAAAAAGTAATCTTAATAAAAATGTGCTGCAGTTGCCACATTTTAAAGCAAATTTCTAAGTCAAAATTTGTTAAAATTTGGCTATTTGAAACTCACAACACCCAAAAAATTTAAAATACCAAGATACAGGTATGTTATAAAAAAATAAAAGGCGAAATAAATTAAAACTTTTCAAAATTATCAGTGTGAGACCTTTAAACGTACGGCTCGACCAACTATTACATTTGAAATTGTTTCCAAAATAATCTAAACTGCCAATTCGGGGTATTTTTGGAGGCGCTCTGATTCACCCTGTATTTATTATCATAAAATCAATAACATATACCTAATTAGTCCAAAAATAATTATGTAACATAACTTTAAATATGTATTTTATAGTGGTGGTTTCTGTGTGGATAGATTCCGTATTTGTTCAATTTTTGTGTCACTGGCATTTTAATATGATTAATACTGATTTACAGTTATTCACTTAATCTAAAATAAATCTTGATTAAAATAAGGAAAACTCATAATCATATAAGTAATTGAAATAACAGTCCTTGAATAACTATCGGTAGTACGTAGCGCTATAGTGATGTGGTGGAGATAATTTATTTGGTCTGCAGCACTCTATTGGTAATTACATTCCGGGGAATGCAGTGCAAATTGCTGCTGCTTTAAATATACAATTTCCACTTAAGTGCTAGGGGCATAATGTATTACAGACATATAACTAATATTCTACTAACTAAATATGGCTTTATAATGTACCTATTTTGCTCTAAATACGTAGCTGTAAAAGAGTTAATTTCAACAAAATCCCTTAATATAAAAGAATAATTTGTAATTTTAACCCTTTTGTTCTTTCTTCCATTACTAGTTTTATGAAGGATTCCATTACGTAATGCATACAAAAGTCTATTAGCATGCTGACACATACGCACACGCATTTACTTGTAATTTTATCAGAATGGAAATTGTAATTCCACATAAATGTTTCGTAACGTTTAACTCATATTGGTTCCTATTTTATAGAGGTAAAACTCGCCTTCGGCTCCGCTGGGGGGCTACGCCCCCAGGCCCCCTTTTGGGCGTTAGCCAAATTGGGGGATAAGCGGTTATTAGGTGTGACAGGTTAATCAGAGAATAAGATTAGGGATGTGGGAGTTTAAATAAGATCAATTTTATTGAATTTTCATGTTTTAATCACAGTTTTGAATTTAAGGGCATTTTGCGGCTGAACCGTTAGAGATACAATAAAAAAGGGACTGGACCTTTTTTGTCGGAAATTTAATTTTGTGTTTCGATTTTACCCTCGGATTTGAGCTACGATCTCTGGTTTAGTCGGTACAACGCTTGGGATAAAAGTCTGCACTGGTCAGCTGTTGTGTAAACAGATATAGTGTAAATAAATGTAAAACTACCTTTATCAGATTATTAAGTTGATCAGGAGGTTTAATTTAATCAGGAGTTCATCGACCAGGAAATTCTCGGGAGGGTGGGGTTAATGTTATCGTGGTTATAACAACGCGGTGGTACTTTTCTGGGAAATGTGCGTCTGTGCTACAAGAACATGTGTACAGTAATTTTTTATCAAAATAAAACGTTGATCAGGGGGTTTACATTACTTCTGAAATTATCATTGCACGCCAGAGTTTTGACAATGAACTAATATTTTCATAAAATAAAACAAAATAAAAACACTCTGTCCCTATCTACTATTGAAAGCTTCACTAACGCTCAGCCAACTCCCGATGTGGAGGGGGGTTTTAGTCACCTCGTTAGCGTAGTAATACAAGGTTAATCTGGAACCCAGCATGAATCGCACTAATTATTGTTGCAAAAATTTAAAACACATAAAAGTGACGACAAAGAATTTGCCATTTAGAGCATTTATCAGGCTTACGGAAAGATAAACGATAGAAAGCTGCTCGACCTTTTTTGTAGATCCTATCAATAGCTAGTTACAAAAAGTTTTTACAATTAAGCTAGGGCCAACGGTTCGGCCACTATCGAGCACGAAAAGTAAGTTTTTAAGTGAAATTTTCAATATAATCACGTTTTTACGGTTAAATCATGGAAGATAGTGTAAAAGGTCACTGGACCTTTTGTGTAGATCGCATTATTTTGTATTAAAATAAAATTTTTTAAATATGGGCTAGAACTAAGATTTTGTCTGAAATAGAGCCCAGAAAACAAAATCTCACGTAAAACTCAAAAAATCAAAGCTTTAAAAACGCGTTATGCGGCCAAACCGTTGAGAATAGGGCAAAATGTTATTGAACTTTTTTTGTAGATCACGTGATTTCCTAAATCCGAATGAAAATTTGTTTTGAGCTACGACCAACTGTTTAGCCGCTATCAAGCCCGGAATGTAAATTTGTAGGCGAAAATTTCAAAATATTTTTCACTTAATCGCGTTTTGCGGTCAAACTAATGGATATATAGTAAAAAGTCAGTTGACTTTTTTTGTAGATAATATTATTTCCTAAATTTAAACTTTGTTTTATTTTGACCTCCGACCAATTTTTTCGCCGTTATCGACCCTAAAAACAAGGTTTTCACGTGAAAATTACAAAAAAACTTGCACATATTCACGTTTTTCGGCCAAAAAAATGGAGATAGGGCAAAAAGTCACTAGTCCTTTTCTGTAGATCACGTAATTTGCTAATTTAATGGTTCAATTATATTTGAGCTACGACCTACCGTTTCGGCCGCTATCGGGCTAGAAACTTTATTTTAAGCGAAAAAATCTCTGGAATGTCAAACATTTCCGCGTTTTGTGGCTTAAACACACGAGATAGGACAAAAAAATCAATTGATCTTTTTTGTAGTTTCATTTCATTCCTGACTAACGATTTTTCATCAGATTGAAGCTAGCTCCAACGGTTTCGCCCGCTATCGGGCTTACAAGAAAGGGCCTGCAAGGGTAAAGAAATGCGCGATTTTTCGGGAATTTTTTTGAGGGGTTTAACCTTTTAAGTGGCACGAAACCGAGGTTCATAAAATGTTATATTTTTACATGTAATATGAATGTGATACCTTATGTTACCACTAATACATTATAGTTTTAAAAAATATTTTTTACGTTTTTTTGGGATTTTTAGGGTGGGAAATTATTATCCCAATGTATCTCTGAGCAATGAGTATTTTTTTGTGTTGCCTTGTATTCACTGGGATAATATATTTCCACTTCAAAGGGTTTGTAAATAAACACACATAAATGTAAAAGGGTCATAATGAATGTTTATTACATACAGTATAAATACTATGGAAAATATAAGTATTCCTAGAATAGCATGGTTGGGGATAACAATTCTTGTCAAATGAATATGAAAACAACATTTTAGACACTGACCTAATCTAATACCAACTGAAAACAATAACACTCACTTTACTTATTCACATGAAACAAAACATACAAAACACTCAGTTTTTACAACGTATGTTGTTGCAAAATGGTCAAAGGTTACATGGTCTTGTGGAATAAGGAAAAGCAGCCCTTGCATAGTGCGACTTTACAGCCACTACAAATCATATTGTTTCGCTTTTCTTTGGTTTTGGTGGAGCAGTGCGCACATCTTCTGTATGTGTCTATCTTTTGTGGAAGGTGATCTTCAACATTAGTAAGGCGTAGACTGTTTTCCACAGTTGGTTTTCTAAACGGACTGTTTCGTTTCCTGGCTCTAGACTTTCCGGAAGTGTAGCCAACTTTTTTTCTTAATGTAAAAGTTCCTATCAACTGATTTGACCAACTTTGACCTAAAAGTCAAATGCGACATTGGTTTTCGATGCAGCGTCCTTACAATCTTTACTGTACAATATGAAACTATTGGCAATAGCTGATTCAAAAAAGAAATAAAAAAGCTTCATCCACCAGCGTGCAGACTTTGTGATAGATTGTAGCTAGACATGTGTTAATCAAAGCGATCTACTCCACCCATGTACTTGTTGTGCTCGGCTACTGCTTCTGGGCAAGTGACTTCTCGATCTCCTTTACCATTTGACTGCATGACTGTGACTTTTTGAGGAATTGGACATTGTGGATATTACTGACACACACTTTTTTCCCTATACGCCATTTCACAACACTTATATCACCACTCTGAGTGATATTGTTTATTATATCTTTATTGTTTTATTATATATCACTTCCTGTTGTATAACCTTCCTGTTTCATAATATTTTTCAATTATGCCTTATTCGTGTTGAATAAAACAATAGCTCAAAACAGTAACCTAACTTTTACAAGACTGCCAGAGTAACATCCAAATAACTGCTTTGCCAGAACATGGACAAAATAGTTTTATTCCTAATAAAAAAGAGTAAGTTTTTTTGGTTATTTATAAATATAAATCTCTCAATCAAATATAAAATTTATATTTTTTTAAAAAAAAAGCATTACTTTTCAGCTTTGTAGTTCACAATGCTACATTTTCATTAATATAAATTTGTACATTGCAAAATACAGGTAAAATATTATATAAAAATGATTTTACAGATAACTAAGGAATAAACTACTTATCTTTAAATTATTTCTTGATGTAATATTAGTGAAATTATCTTGATCCTAAGTCTGAGGTATGGACAAGAACAAAAACATTGATATCTCTGAGTGACAGTGGGATAGTATATTCCCACTCGTAATTGTATATCCAAGGTTATGAAAAGGTACTTTTTCTAAAAATGTGCTGCAGTTGCCACTATTAAGCACATTTCTAAGTTATAAATTTGTTACAATTTGAATATTTGAAACTCATAATACCTAAAAATTAAAATACAAAGATACAGGTATGTCATACAAAAGTAAAAGGCGAAACAAATTTAAAAGTTTTAAAAATTATCAGTGTAAGACCTTTAAAATAACGTACAGCGCGACCTACTATTGAAATTTTTTCAAAAGTAATCCCAACTATTCCTAAATGCTAATTCTGGGTATTTTGGAGGTGTTATATTCACCCTGTATTTATCAATATAAAATCAATAACATATACCTAATTAGTCCAAACATAAATTATAACATAATTAATATTGATTTTCTGGTGTGGTGATTTCTGTTTGGATGGATTCCACATATGTTAAATTTCTGTGTTTAGCGTTTTAATATGATTAATATTGACTAAATGTTATGCACTTAATCAAAAAAAATATCCCGAATAAAATAAGGAAAACTCATAATCATATAAGTAATTGATATAATATGCCTTGACCAACTGTCGGTAGTATGAAGCGCTAGTTTGATGTAGTGGAGATAATTTGGTCTGCAGTACTCTATTGGTAATTGCATTCCGGGAATGCAGGTGAAATTGCTGCCTTGAATATACAATTTCCACTTAAGGGCTAGTGGCATAATTTATTACAGGCATATAACAAATATTAGTCTAACTAAATATGGCTTTCTAATATACCTATGTTGCTCTGTAACTGAGGTACTTAAAACAAAATCCCTTAAAATTAAGCATAATTAGTAATGATACCATTTGCTTCCATTATTAGTTGTACAAAGCATTACATTACGTAATAAATACAAAAGTCCACTCGCAAGCAAACACACATACGCACACGCATTTACAGTACTTCTAATTTATCAGAGTGGAAATTGTAAGTCTACGTAAATGTTTCATAAAGTTTAACTTATATTGGTTCCTATTTTATAGAAGTAAATGAAGTTCAGTAGAAAATCAAATTTCCCTTATTTTGTAATGCATTATTATTTTTATTGTGCATGCTAATACTAATATAGAAAGAACATAAAAATCTTTTTGAATTTTAGAACTAATTTTTTAGAGAGAAAATAATTAATGTAACTGTTAAGCGCAGAAAAACTAAAGCCTTGTAATCAGTCCAATGACGTGGTCAGCCACAATGTCCTGTTTTACCACGTTAATTGTACGAGTGGTGTTGGTAATGGGACAATTGAGGTCTGACAAATAGTGAGCTCTAATTGTAACTTTAATTATTTCACCAGACAGTGTCATTAACTTATTTATCGATTGTTAGTTTTTATTCGGTATTTTCATACGTTCTCGTTATTTAGTGCTCGATCAGTATCGTATTATCATGTTACAAATAATGGGGACATATTTTAAACACATAATGGTACAAACGTTGGAAAATGTATGGATTTATGTTAACACGTTTCATTTCATTCCTGGGCGGTTAGTTTTTTCAAGTAATAATAATTGGCTCTATCGTATTTGTGAATGAATGCTTTGCAGTTAGTCATAATTTATTCAACCACTATTGAAATGGTTTAAAGAGTAATAAAATAGATAATTTTGTAATAGTATGCAAAGTTGTTTTAACTAATTGTTGCCAATTTTCTATTACAATTACAACTATTATAATTTAAGAGCAAATGTATGGCACTCAGCTAATTTTCTGTATGGTCAGATTATCAGTCTTCAGGCAATTTTAAAGACCTAGTTTTATTTTTGGTACTGGTCAGTTGTCATTAGTAAGTAGAGTCGTGTAGGTAGGTATGATGGGAGGGGGAAGTAATCAAATTACATTAGGAGCCTCACTAAATAAATATTTGTAAATTATAGTGTATTAGTTATCACTGTTCTTACGAGATAACTAAAATATTTAAGAAGACAAAAGTATTTCAGTATAATATTAACTTAATGTAGTATTTCAATAAACACCCCATTATTAACATTAATTATTATTAGCATTCTTAAATTAAAATTTTTGGCAGTATTTGGAGAGTACATTATTGCTTTGTTGCATTTTAGATAAAAATCGATTCTACGGTATATTGAGGGCAGAACTATGGTTTTAACAGAGTAGTTCCACGTAGGTTAGTCCTACTCAATAAACTAAAAATCTATAAAATCACATTTGGTACAATCATGGGACAAATATTAACGGCAAACCTTCTTCTTCAAAAGTGGCCAATTAAAATTCCATAAAAGAAAAAAAAGCAAATGAAGAGCAGACACGCAAAAGTAGTTAAATATTTATTTTGTGATTTTAATCTCTTACAACATAGCTGTTGGTAAAACCGTTTAAGAATATAAAAAGATCTGTTTTAACTAAATTAAAATGTTTTTATCAAAAAATACTGAAATAAATCTTAATGTAAAGACTAGTCTTCATTTCCCTATACTCCAGATAGCTGAATTTGATAGTACCCACGTCTTTACATTTTTCATTCTAAACTATTTTCTCATGTATAAAATCCAACCATATCAACTAGTAGTAGTAACAGGAATTTCCTTCCATATTGTTACATAATTACGCTCACAACAGAGATGATCTCAACAGGATATCACAACAAAGGACGTGAGATCATACCATTACAACTACCGTCGATCAGTCCTCAAAGACAGGTAAATAGGAGCTGATACATTCTTTCATCCATTTCCACATTCCACATATTTATTCCACATAAATCCAATATAACTAGTTATAAGAAATTATTTCACTAAAATACATTTAGCTTAGTATTGCATAGTTATAAGTCTATGAAGAATAAGAACATATTCATTATCACTATTTAAAACATAAGAACTCAAACACGTAACACCTTAAAACAGAGTAATTCTACTGAAACTGCGTCATATGACAAAGCCAAGTGCCAATTATAAAACATGTTGGTGCTTTACAAACACAAACACAAATTAGTGAGCTTTTATGCATAAATTATAAATATTCTCTAAAGGTAGAATTTCAAAGGCTATTTGTTGGAACTAATGCGTACAAAGAGATACTCGGAGAGCTAATTAGTTTCTGTGAAAGTAAGAATATTACATTTTCAACATTGCAAAAATATCAAACAATTTGAATATACTAAATAAATTCAACTTAGGTCATTGTTTATTATTTTGTTTTAATACAAATTTACCAAAAAAAGACGATCGAAGTAGTGGTATGTGTTTCTTATAAATTTAATTTTGTCCAATACCACTAAATGTTTAATTGGTTCATGGCGTAGGTATAGATTATGTGTACAATATCTGATACACGTGGAATGTTCTGCGTTCTAGCCAATGTTTGTAAGCAAGTATATTTGTATCATATTAACCGTCCATTACAATAGTACCACTTTATCCCTGCGTATACCTATTTATGCACATATTATTCTAACAAGCTATTTGGGCTCAAATTTAACAAGTGAAAAATATTGATTTTGCAGTACTAAGTGATTTTCTAAAATTTTCCAAACAAAATATGCAATAGTCTTTTAGTTAATTTCCTCTCTTCAAGGGTTTATTTACAGTTCAGATCAGGTTTTACATACGGTACAGAAACCTAATTTACATAGCCTCAAGTACATTGGCCTGAATTTACAATTGTGCCACGTATCAATCTCTGGTGTCGACTTTATTCTTATTTCTGCAAACAAAGATCTTAAAGTTAGTCTTCATTTTAGTAACATTTCTTCACAATACTGTGCAAGTACAATGTTAAAATATTGTACTATTTCCACTATTGCTGGACAGCCTTCCATGAGCTACGTGCCTTTATTGTAAGACATATGCTTCAATATCTACTGAAGTCTTTGCAGGAATTAATCAAAGATTGATTAAGATGATTGTAAAATGTGATTACTCATTTAATTTCGCAGGATACTTACTAACTTCTAAATTTCTCCGAGTATACTAGTTTCAGGACTGTTAGTTCTCAAAGGCTGTTAGTAATTGTAGTAATATGGCCACCAGAGAGGTAGGAACTATCTCTAATCCACTTATGCAGTCGGAGAGACTATTACTTGTTGTGGTTACATTGTCCATTGTTACCATCACACGTGACTGACATACTTATTGAAATGTGGTGTGAACGAAAACTCTTCTACTACTTTTACACCCTGTTCCTCTTCTATTATTTTATGTTTATACCCATTTATAAACTCCATGTTCAACATAACTGTGATCCTTACTTGAACATGATTACTGGTATTTATTTGTTTTTAGGATATATATATATATATATATGTTTTAATATATGTGTTTAAAAACAATTTCTCATTCAGCCAGAAGCAATATAAGTTTAAAAGTTTTAACTTCTTTGATTAAATAACTCACTTTAATAATAAAGTTATCAAATGTCTTCACTCACATTAGCATTAGTCTGAAGAAAATAATGTCAAAATAGATAATTCCGTTTAAAGCATAGGGATCTTTGCATCCATTATTTTTACCTAGTTTTTTGTACGATAAAATACAAGGTGAGATTTCCAGTGTGAAGAGGACTGGAAAAACACCTTGTATTAAATTTTACCAATATTAAAGAAAGATTTGTAGGTAATCTAAAGAAATGAAGTTTGAGAGTTTCTTGTCAACATTAAAGGTTGTCACGACAACTCTGGCTTGATGATTTACCACAAGACCGCTGTTTTGTCTCACAGGAGAAGATTACAAATTTCCACCTGCAGACGTTATTGTCAAGATGGCCTCGTAACTGCCACGCCTTCATTTTACACTGATGAACATTTGTAATCAATTAAAATAAATAATATATTCTTTTTCAAGTATTGCTTAGGATTGATCCAATAATATGGGTTATTGTTGTACAAATTAATTAAAGTATTACAACGTTATTAATGCTAAGTGTTAACATCATTACATGTGACCTCTGACCAAATAATAGTCAAAAAATAGGACAAATTTTGGGGTCCAAAAGTGAACCTTTTGATGGCGCTTCCTTTAAAGGAATTATATAAAAAGATATCGCCTCTGGTACCTCATTAACTGACCAGAAATCTATACTTTTTTAGGTAATTGTTAGTATTGGAACTATTTCCAAGAATAACTTTGTACCGGAATACGCTTATTTCTAATATGAGAACAAATATAAAATACTTTACAGAATTAAGCTGTAAAATAATGAATCTTAAATATATTATTATAGAACACAATTCAAGATTGATAAGTAAGAAATTATACTGCTAATTTAACTTAATCATTCAATAAAATAAATTTAGCGGTAGCGTTGGTTTATTTTTATATTGGCACTCTCTAAGGAAGTTTTAATTTAAAAGTTTTCTCGCCTTCTCAGCTTTGAATAATTTCCGCTTTATTGCCCATCAAACATTTAATTACTAAAGCGAAACAAAGATACTCTTAAAAGAATAATGAATGAAACAGGATTTTTCCGGACATTTGCCATCGTTCAGTGAAACAAGAAAACAGTAACACTACGTTTCGAGATCTGCAATCTGATCTCTTCTTCAGGTAAAGAACTAACCTAATACATAATTACAAACTAAGTTAAAATAAACAAATCTTACTAAAGCGTTGTGGCACGCCTAAGTCAGGAATCACAACCTACATGTTGTTGTCAACTTCACTAACACTAAAGACATGCACTTAATACAAAACTATACAAAACACTAATCATTAAAATTAAACTACGGAATACAGGTCACAATGCGTCTTCACTCGTCTACTGACCACCTACGACTGACCAGAGGGACTAGCCAATGGCAATCGTGACGGCTGGCTAAAACAAGATGGCGGAAATACAAGGGAAGGGGAACAGGAATGGGCCCTTTCGTTATTATTGGTTCATGCGAGATGAACTTCTTAAAACCATATTGTGACTCCGCATTGGTTTATTACAAATATCCGATCCGTTTGATACTTTTGGTTTTCTCTTTAGTTCATTTTTTAGAATTGGCAACCAAAGTGGCCTAATCTCGACTGATGGTTGACTGATTGGTTGGTCTGCCAATTTAATGTATGTTGCCTCAATTAATTTCCTTTTGAAGAAATGTGGTTCCCGATGTATTATGTGGGCTTCATCCCAATTCATATGATGGTCTTCGGACCAACAATGGTGTGCAATTTTTGACTTTTCTGTGAAACCCTTTCTCGTGTTTTCTTTGTGTTCTTTTATCCTTACGTTTAGTGGTCTTTTTGTCTCGCCTATGTATTCCCTATTGCAGCTACATTTTATGCTGTAAATACAGTTTTTGGAATCCTGTGTGCCATTTTTTGGTTTTGTTTTTACGAGACTTTGTCTAAGAGTGTTGTGTGTTTTAAACGCGGTTCTAATGTTGTACTTTCTACCTACTCTTCTAATTTTCTCCGATAATCCCGGCACATAAGGGATTGACATAAACGCAAATTTATCACAAATCTTTTTTTCTGACTCAGGAATGATTCTTCTGGTTCGTTTGCACTTATTAATTACTAATTGAGGGTATCCATTGCTTCTGAGATCCGATTCAATTTTCTTAAATTCTTCTTTTAGTCCATCTTTATCTGAGCACAAACTCTTTGCTCTATCAAACAACGAGTAGGCTACTCCTTCTTTGACAGATTTTTGATGGTTGGATTGATAATTTAAATATTTTCCTGTGTGTGTTATCTTTCGAAAAACAGTTGTCTTAAGGACATCCCTATCTCTTAATACACACACATCCAAAAAGGGAAGCTTGTTTTGGACTTCCACTTCCATTGTGAGGCGGATGGAAGGAGAAATACTATTAATCTGATTCAAAAAATTATTTAATTCAATGTCTCCATGAGAAAAAATAACAAAGGTATCATCCACATACCTCCACCAAATCTTCGGTTTGAACTGAGCTGAAGCCAAAGCTTTTCGCTCGAATTCCTCCATAAAGATATTGGCGAAAATAGGAGACAGTGGAGAACCCATTGCCATACCCTCATCTTGACGGTAAATTTTACCCTCTAACTCAAAATAATTGCATTGAGTGCATAGTTCTAACAGTTCCATAATTACTGGCACGGGAAGTTTAGTTCTATCCTTTAATGTTTGGTCTTCTTTGAGACGTGATTTAATAATTCCGAGAGTTTCTGGAACTGGTACATTTGTAAATAGACTTTCGACATCAAAACTTACCAGTTTGTCAGTTTCAGTCAACTTTAGGGATTTTGACTTCTCTACGAAATCCCTGGAATTTTTGATGAAAGAGTCAGTTTTTCCTACCAATGGCGTTAAGATGTCCAAGAGGACTTTAGACAATTCCCTGCAAGGTGAATCACGAGAACTAATGATGGGCCGAAGAGGGATGGTAGGTTTGTGGATTTTGGGAAGGCCATACATATGGGGGATTTTTGAGTGGTGAGGAGTTAATTTAGATCTAAATTTATCTGAAAAAAAATTCTTTATGTTTTCTTAAGGTGTTTGCTACTTTGCGTTCAAATGAATCAGTCGGGTCTTTATTTAAAACTGTATATTTGCCAGTATTTAAAGTTTCCGCAATCTTTTCTTTATACGCTACTGAGTCAAGTACCACAGTAAACGTTGCCTTTGTCGGCAGGTAAGATTTTGACCGTGTCGTCTTTCCCAAGGATCGACCTGGCCTTTTTCTCCTCTATTGTCAAATTGGGTTTTGTGGGAGGAATTTTTCTGAGTAAAAGACTGGCCTCACAACGAAACCGGTCACCCTGTTCCTCAGGTAACTGTGAAACAGCCGACTCGATTCCAGTTACGAAATCCAGTGCCTTTACCGATTTTTGTGCCACAGAAAAGTTTAAACCCTTGGATAAGACTGATATTTCCGCTTCATTCAGGATTTTTGAAGAGAGGTTAATTACATTTTTATTATTTGCATCCGTATTCACGTTGCCATCCTTAGGCAAATCACATTTTTTAGGCCTAATTTTTTCCAGTTTGGAGATTTTCTTTTTCCTATCTGTTTCAGAAACTTTTATACATCTATTTTGGATGCTTTCGAGAATGTTGTTGAATTCTGTACCGATCAGTGTTTTTTAATTCAGTTTTTTTACACTCAATACTATTTTGGAGGAGGTATCTTTCACGATGATGATATGCAATTCTTTCTTTAAGTAAAGATTTAGAAGCAGAAGACAAAATTTTACTGGCTTTCCTACTATGAAAAGGAGTTTTTAGAGTTAACCCTATAGGCATAAGGTCTTCAACCTTACATTTATGCAAAAAAGTTAAATGATTAATGTGTTTAGTTAATTTTAATGATTAGTGTTTTGTATAGTTTTGTATTAAGTGCATGTCTTTAGTGTTAGTGAAGTTGACAACAACATGTAGGTTGTGATTCCTGACTTAGGCGTGCCACAACGCTTTAGTAAGATTTGTTTATTTTAACTTAGTTTGTAATTATGTATTAGGTTAGTTCTTTACCTGAAGAAGAGATCAGATTGCAGATCTCGAAACGTAGTGTTACTGTTTTCTTGTTTCACTGAACGATGGCAAATGTCCGGAAAAATCCTGTTTCATTCACAATCCTTCCATCGTCAAAAATAACCTTTAAACAAAGAATAATGAAAGTTAAATATTGTGTTGCTTTGCTTTTACGAAACATTTTGTTTCAAGACAACAACATCCATTCATTATATTAAGATAATAAAAATACAACTTTGTATTCCCGGACTTGTTTGTTTCCAACACATAATGCATTCACAATATTTAAGTATCAGGCCTGACCTTGATACAGAGCTCTTACATTTATTCCAAGATGTATGGTGACACAAGTGAATATTGCTTATTTTGATATATAAATAACGAGACATTAATTCAGCATCACACGCTTTCAAACAATTGTTTATACTTATTTCTTT
Organism: Homalodisca vitripennis; assembly: GCF_021130785.1. Lineage (NCBI taxonomy): Eukaryota > Metazoa > Arthropoda > Insecta > Hemiptera > Cicadellidae > Homalodisca > Homalodisca vitripennis. The sequence goes on from NC_060207.1 coordinate 229,515,316, forward strand.
ATCATAACTATATACATAAATAAAGACTTTTTAATGATTATACGTAGAATTAAATCTCCTTCAAAAATTATTATTATGAATTTGAAGGAAGTTTAATTTATTATTAGTATCATGAGTCCACGTGAACTTACAAGAATTTAAGGTAGGAATTAAGAAAATTCTGTAATTTTGTAAAAAACGGCTTAAGTGAATTATGAGATTTTAACAATAAGAAAAATGAGCTACGGCTTTATGAGTAACATTCCTATTATCTCTATCAATCCAACTAAGAGAATTTATATATATATATATATATATATATATATATATATATATATATATATATATTCCTATACTAAGTATTTAAACTAGTTAGATTTAACAAATTATAATTTTATTGTAAATTTGTCGTCTCTAGTCCAGTCCGCTGTTCAAATAATGACTGAGAAAGTCACACAGGAATTAATGTTTTTAAATATCTATCACAGACGAGGCAGACCGCTTTATTGCCCATCGACTGTTTGGATAATATATACTTTTAAATTTTTTATTATAAAATTTGTAGTTTTATAAAGGAATTACAGTTTTCAGCCATTTTTGATAAAACATTAAATTAACCAAAGTAATTATCCAATCACTCTTCTAGATATATGAAAATCCTATAGTTCTAGATAGACATTGTTCTCCGGTGTCTGTGTTTCCGACATATACAGAGACATCTATATTTTTCCAGCTTTGACGTGTTATCATAATGTCTGTGATCTATATAGTATAAGAAGAGACTTGGACACAGCCTCCTAAATTAGACGTTCATCTCTAGTTTATATTCTAGTACACTTAAACACAGATCCCTATTTAGTTATTCTCCAATGGTTTATGTGTTATTTACCTATTGCGTGATCCAGAAAGATTCTCATATTTAAAACGTTACAGAAAATATACTCTTAATGAATCCAAAGCTTAAGTGCACTTAAAGAACTTATCTGTCTCTCTAAGGTAACTTTCTTATGGCATTTCCAAAGTTTCATTACGATGACAAAGTAAATCTTTCATCTTTAGTGCTCGCACGATAAATAATCTGAAAGAGCACATAAAACCCGAGTAAAGCATGAAGCACATTCTGTTGTCAGCCTCGTGACACAAACATTATATTCCCCTCAACTTTTACTTTGGTAGCGTACTAAATTCTGTTTCCCGATGCAACATCCTGTCACAACACAATCTGTTCTTTCCTTCAGTTCTGCGAAAAATTTGCCCTAAAAACATAACGTCTTATTATTGATCGGCAATTAAATTTTGTTTTTTAGAATTGCCTTGTTAATATGTTACCATCAATCAGAGTTTATGTAAAATGAATCTCACGTTTTAAATTCTTGTATAGGGGACTCAGAACCTAATATAAATTAACGAAAATGTAGGTAAATGTTTAGAATAATAATGTGAACAACTAATATGTCTTCACCAGTATTGTTATATACTTTCTTCTTCATTACACTTCAAAAGCTTGTTCTATATGATGAGTGAATAGTTTATAAACATTCATCTAAGAGTGTAGGGTCAATATTCCATAGTATGTTAATGAATTTTGGGGATAAATCTGACAACTGCATTTATGAGAAATGATATGCGAGATTAGGTAATATCGCAATAAATATATGCCACATAATGTGTCGCTTAACAGGCTTCGCATAGGTTGAATATAACATTGCAAGTCTATAATTCATTTTATTCTATATCCATTTGCAAGTATATTAGCTAGTTTTTTTCAATATTTGAAGTAGAAAAATGGAATAGTTGAGAGCGCCTTGGAGTACAATGAATGTATATACACACAAATATTGGAATTTGTTTTAGTAATTTTAATATCTCCTAAGAGGCCAGAGGAGCAGGGCTCTAGCTTGGTAGCCGATCTGTGACTCTTTTTAGTAAGAACTTATGACATAGCATGAACATCCATATTAAAGTTCATGACATTTAAATGAGTAGTTTATCAGAATTAATAGCTATATGTGTATGAAATGAGTAAAAGTCAATTTTAATTCTGTACTATTATTCCTTTTATTTGGTATTTTCAAAATAGTATTACAAATTCAATAACTGGACTGTAACCAGTTAGTTGTGAGTAGAATTTTGTGTAAAGAAATTATGAAATCGGTTAAAAAACTGCAAAAAAATTAATGTTTTTACTACATATAGACATTTTCTGAATTTACGTCGCTTGAACGAAATCTTCAGATTAGTTTTAAAATATATTTATAGCTAAATTTAAGACAACTCTCACGTAGTTTAAAAACTACATGTTTTCTATGTAAGGGAATCTAATTTACTACATAAACGAATCGAACGTTATAAACCTGCAATTCTCTGAATAAAAATCCCTAAGATTGCAGTTCAGATTTATCTATTTCTGATAAGAATTCATTGAAACCTTCTTTCCAGATAAGAATGTACTTTGTGAAGAGGCTGTCTGATAAGTAGTATATTTATGGACACTGTAATACATCCTCCGGCTTTCTTATCTCTCCTTGCATATTTCTTGTATCTCTTAGTATGATAAATGAGTTGATTTTATACAAGATTTGTAGACTTGCAGGGCCAATTTCCAAGCTATATTTAGTATTTAAATTTATTGTACATAGAACAGATATCGCCAAAGAGAGACATGGCAGGTTTTTGACTCAGAAGTCTACAATATAAATATTCATTAGTTTGAATATTACTCACAGAATCTCGCAACTTTCTTCATAAAGGCGTTTATTAAAACTGGTCTTGCCTCAGGAAAACATAGGTTTCAGGTTTCTTTGGGCTTATACTTTGTCCTTTAAGAATATTGTTTTTCGTTTGTTTGGTGTTAGTCTTTAACATAGAAATATATGCATTAAATACTTGTAATGCAGCTGAATTTAAAACATCAGCATTGAAATACCTTATAAAATGATTTTTATTTCAAAATACTAAGTTTTATTTACTTAATTATTTAAATAAATGTTGTCACTCAATGTAAATGTTATTACATTATACACCGAGCGGTTTTGGGTCGCTTTTGTCCTGATATTTATAATATGAGTGTAATTGAGTGTAATTACTTCAGCTGACCACATTGCATATTAATTATTAGATAAAAAATTAATAATTTATAAGAGAATATTTCATTTCCTCATTACCACAAGTCATTAGGCGTTTTTTTGTGTTTTTGTATCCAGACCTGCAACTGTAAAGAAAATGATTGTATTTTTATTAATTTAAATTATATTCTCCAGCACTAAAGGAAAATTAATAAGAAATATGTGAAGCTTATAATAAATGCCAACTATGAAGTTACGCAAAGAAAGTACAAAGGTAGACTATGTAATCTGTATGAATGAAGAATGTAAGCTGAGATTTGGGAAAGTTTGCAGACATTAATTAATCTGAACTCACGAGGTTCTATAATCTCTATTACTTTAGTGTTACGTTGTTAATTTACGGATGGAACTGAATGTGATAATGAAAGCATTGTCTTTGAGGAAAAATAAGGAGTTTGTCGTTTCTATTTTATATTATCGCGAGGTTCGTTTCCCAGTCTTCGATTATAAGTATTGATTGTCAGCTAACGTCATAAAGTAAAGTTCATAAAATCGGTTGTATTTACCTGCCATCATAACAGTGAATTACGCCTTTTAAATATTGTTACAAATGGTATGTATTTAAAAATAAAATAGGGACAAAACAACCTTGGGAACTATATGAATGTTGGATAAGGAATCATAATATATTCCTTGTATGTGTTTTTGAAGCGTATATGAATTTATACTTCTTTAGTTTATATTTTAAACGAATAAAAATACTTTAAAAGGGTTTTTTTTTATTTTGTAGGGCTTTTTGTCCTGTTAATTCATTAAATACTAACATGAGTAAGTTTTCTTGGGATGACTTTTATTAAAAGAAATATTTTCTTTTTCTCTGACTGAGGTAAAGACGAGATTTTATAACCACTTCGGAGAACTTTTTGCTGAAGTGCAATATAAAAAATTACGTTATCTAATTTTGAACATTATTAAGTGTGTACTTGATGAATTAAAATTTCTAAATAATACTTCCACTTATGTCTAAATTTTGTAATCATTTTTACAATAAATCTCAATTGTTCTCAACTATATATTTAGCTACAGATATATTGGAAACAGCAATTGTGATTCTGTAATCGCATTCCAGTTTGTTATATTAAATATTGTTCGGTTTTTTTCAAATATATATGCATATTTCATATAGCACTGAATGCACTGGCTAAAGTTTCATTGCTAACAGTCGACGCTTTGTTATTTTTAGTTCTAACACTAATCTCAGTAATATTTTCTGAACACTGATAATTCTCTAACAACTGAGTCTCTTAACAGGATTTCAGACATTTGCCATCTTCATATGTTACAAAAGAGTATAACACTACGTTTCGAAGAATAAAATCTACCCACTTCCTCAGGTGTTCAAAATGCCCTAAGTACAATTACTGTTAGATTAATTATTAAGTAATACCTGATGAACTACATAAAGTCCAGACTGGAACTTCCATTGCATTACCTTTGTTGGTTCGGGTGTGATGTATTTGAACTCTTTGGTCCATTGAAAAGACATCGCTTTAGTTCAATATCTCCGGGATTTTTGTCCAAATAATCGCACTTTTAACCTGATATTTTATTATAAGACAAATACAGTATTATATAGTAAATTCGTTTCAGGTATTTTATATGTATTTAATGTAAACTTTAAACCCTTTTACTCGAACCTCAGTTATTCGCTGTGATGGGAAAATGCTTTCTGGACTGATTTTTTGAGCGATTTATCTTCAGTCAAACCTGGTACCGTCAGGTTTATCGGATTTTTTTACACTGTAATAGGATGATTTTAAGTTTAAGCCTATGCATAAAGTAAGATTTCTCATTATTGTTTAAAGTGTATTTTGATCAAGTATTTACTAATAGATAATTAAAACGCCGCCGATCAATTATGTGTCAGTTGGTTTATATGAACATTGAAGTTTATGTCTGGACTAGTGGTTACCCGCGACTTTATTGTTCGCGATTTCGTACTGAATAACAGGTACGTCATTGGCATGACCTCTTTAAATGGATGAATAAGCACTCCTGAAAAAAGTAATGGTAACTGAAATATATTGATCAAGTGTTTTACAATAGACAATTACTAACCTTAAAATGAAGAGGTATGTTACAATTCAAAGCAAAATCTGTAAATTGAGTAAACAATGCAAATGCTTTGAATAAATGTGACAGTTTCGAAAGTTCAAAGTTACTTCTAAGCTTTCTCGTTTTGATAAAAATATTTAACGAAAATGTATTCTTAAACCGGTCATGCATTTACACTTAAGAATGTACATAAATATAATTATAAAAAATCTTTCGTTACTTTTCTAAAGAGTTGTAATTTACTTTCGTTCGTTCGCTATATATCTTGAATTTGGTTAGATAGGTATTACTCTGAATTGTTCAAAGGAAATAACTAATCCATCCAATAAAATTACAAATAATGTCATTCAAAGGTCTTTAAAACGGATTCATAGTAAAGCAGGTACTCAATGTAAGAGCTACATTTAACGTAGGTGAGGGTTTGTTCAATAACTGATCTCAAATAGGTTCTAATATAGACTAATGTGATTGTGCCATTAGATGAGTGGCACATCAATAAAAAATTAAAATTATCTTGCCCTGATCACAGAGATTGTTTGCCACGTTACGCTGAATCTGCAATAGAGTTGATCGTATCGCATTTCATGTTACAAACGAAATTATTTCTGGTTCGTAAATAACATATTTAGTAATAACTAAGTAAATTATATTTCTTAGTTTTATTCGAACGAAGTCATGTAAAGTTACGGTTTAAGAATAACGTTGAAACATTTATTGTTAATAAAATTAAAATATATGGTACCCCATCATCGTCAGTCAATATATAATAAACCAAAACTCGCATAGCCTGTAATAAAAGTTTGCTTGTAAAGGTTGGAAAGGAAATGTATTTGTATTAAAATTAGATGAAACAATTACGATCAATATGTATTTTTTTATTATAGGTTACCATCTGTTTGTTAATCTAGTGCTTTTTTCTTGTCGAAGATATTTTTACCAGAAATAGTGTATAAGGAAAATAACTTCAGCAAATAAGTTACTGTCATTGACTGAAATACTTGTAATCAGCAATAAACAAACAAAGGTTATGGTTTTCACTATTATTTGACATTCTGCCAATCACGATGTAATCTTACCCTCTTATATTACAGTTATAAGTGGATATGCAATAATTTATTTCCACAGTGAGGCCGAAGTAAATCAATATTGTAGTTATTAGCCTTATTTAGACGGAGTTCAAACCAGGAAACAGTCGACACTCAATAATATAAAGATATTTGGCTGTTAGTAAGGATATCCAAAAATGGTCCTGACGAAGGTCATGATTTTCAAACCTTAGGAACGGCATGAGACAGGTAAAGGTAATGGTAATTGGATGAGTACTTCTTTCAATCCTACAGTTATCTTGCCGTTCTATTTCCTCTGTAGGACTGTAATCTTACGAAAATGTCGTAGTGAAAAAGAATACAGTATAGAAATGGGAAGTTTTGAAATTAAAATGACCGATCTCAAGTTAAAATCGCAATAGTATGTAGATTGCTAATTTAGGGGTATTGTAAATATTCGAAGATAATACCACTATATACAGCGCTCTCATACTGAGAGAATCATAAGCACCTACTTTAGTGAGATGAGGTGGGACATTCCCTTAATTACAGTCAATAATTGGTTTTAATGTGTTTAGGAATATCCTAAGTCCAATATGTAAATAATTCTTATCTTGCTTTATAATTAAATCGCAAGTTTAGTTTTTTTTTTTGCAGTGATAAAAGATTGCCGAATAGTTAGAGGCTTTACTGAACATTATATGCTGCTTCAAAATCGCCATCTTCTGTCCGGGTAGATGTTCTAGTGACGCCCAAAACTCGAGTATGATGTCTTCAGAGTCTAAACCATCCCGATAGGGCTTGTGATTACGCCCTAGATGGAATCTTTTAACTTTCAAAATTAATGCAAGCACAACTTTGCTTCTGTAAAATGGTAAAAATATATATCACGGGTAAAAAATCAAGAACAAATATATTTTATATTTTTCTTTTCTTTTGATTCGTCTAAGCTAATTGCGGTTTTGCAGTTAAATAAGTTTGCGAAACTGCAATGTCACACAACTATTTGTACAAAACGTGCAAGTAGTATTTAGTGTGCCTATGAACTGGCCACTTAAACATACACCTCATGCTATAATTACTCTACGTATCATACAATTAAGTCAATTCATCAAAGATCTATAAACAATTAGTAACCGCAATTAACGCCAGTACGATTTAATGTCCGGTGGCGGAAAGAAGAGTCCCTGGTGTACTGACTGGAACATTACCACTGCTTCACCATAATTGACTGTTTTCAACTTCAGTTGAATATTTAATTATAGAAACTGTATATTCGCAATTAGGTTTTGATAAAAAATATAACTAGATTTTCTAAACAGTTCTGGAGATTCATGTCAGGCTGTGAATTATGACTGAAAACCATATAATTCACACGAAATATAAATGAAATTTTATGTTTTAATAGTAACATTTCCTTCTAAATGTGTTCAGATATTTATTACTTTTGTATCCTATGTATATGTTCTGCATGTCTCGTTCGTAGTTACGTTATTGATAGAGAAATTGTTTAATGGAGAAGTGAATTTTGTTAATGAAGATCTCGTAACATAGCGCTACTGATTTTTTTGTATTACTGAACGATGGAAAATGTGCAGAAAATCCTGTTTCCTTCACAGACTATACTGCTATCTCAACACTACATAAATATTCAAGTCTTCCATAAAACATGCTAAAAAAAGTTATTATGTCCCATTCTCTATGCGTCATATAGTCAAATAGCTCCCAGCTAACTTGTAATGAGCATTCAAACTGGTTTTTATTTAAATCGATTAGGAATTTCATCTAAGAATAAATTCGATCTTCATTTACTATAGTTTTTGGTGGACGTTCAAATGGGAGGCTATCAAAATAAACTGTTTAAAAAAATATCTAACAATAATTATTTCTCTAATAGTATTTCTTTTGAATTTACACACTCCAAACTGACCGTCAGATAAATAAATAATAGTTACACCATCATCATTAAACTAGATAAAGAAAGCGAAAGTCACTTCCAGCCAGATAGAAGGTCTTTATAGTCTGCAATAAGCAAAGCATTTATTTCGTAATGGTCACAATCATTCTTATATCCTATAATTTTATGATTCTTCTTACTGGGCTTAAAAACAGTAACTAAATTTTTTTTAACATTTAACATAATTAAAATCATTTTAATTTGTGTAATTGAATAATCGATTTTCTTTAAAAACAGCTTCACTCACTAACTAAGTTAGAATCAGTAAAGTTATACATTTACGATTTGAAAATGAATTCGATAATGAGCTTATCTTCAAATAAATATCTCAGTAATAATAATGGTAGTTTGAACTATATTTTAATCTGAGTCCTTCAAAAACAAGTTTATGAAACTCCTGCTGTGCTCGAAAAAAATGCTTGTTAAACCGCCTATAAATAAATTATAAACGAACCGATCTTTATATAAAAAATTAACACATTGTATTGAAATTAAAAAATTAATGATTAAGAATTACAATTTATACAGGCACGCAATTTCAGTAGTCATACTACTCCAAATAAATGAGACTCGTACAGAACTCTGGGAACCCTTCCAATTATGATGAAGCATTCAATTATTTCGCTTGGGTGACACGCTTAATACGTCATTCATGAGTGCTAATTGGTCCGGACGAGATTCATATTAATTACACTCATCAGGCGTTTACGTTATCAACCGTGCTTGGAGCATCAGGTCTTAAATTTTGCTTCTTTTTCTCTTTCTATACATAGAGAGCTACACTACTGTCCTTTCCACATCCTTCATCTAGTGATAATAAATACCCCGTTATATGTATGTTTCCTGCATATTCACAACCGCCTTCATCGTATTACCCCAGATATACCTTTTGGTAGGATTACAGTGGGGTGGGGTGGCTGGTTGTGGTGGGATGAGGGGGTTTGTGGGTCAGAGATATATTGCCAAAAACGAGATTGCTATTATACGCCATAGAAAACAAATATTATTAAAATTATTGTTGGATGTCTATAACAAAAGAAAATATGTACTTACGAAGATTTATGCAAAGTATTGTGCAAAATAAATGTGGCATATTAGTACGTTTAAGTATATAAGGCCATCACACCAATTTCTCAAACTGGAACTCTAATAGAAACGCGTATTTAAAATTTGTTTAATTATTGATTATTATGTATCAAAATAATTTATAATTAATAAAGTAATCAAGTAAACCAGTAGGTCGAGGATGATAGATACCTGCACAAGTAGAACGGCGACACACGACGGTTCATGTATACATAGTGGTTGTTATGTTGCAATAACCTAGTAAACTTGTTATATAGCAGGAACTTGGTGCTAACGAACTTCACTTTATATTGACTATAACCAGCTCACAGTTGTGTCAAATTGCTCCAAACAAGAAGGAACTAATCGTTAATCTGAGATATTAATTATTCTCATGTGATTGAAACAATATGGTCCATTAACTTATCTTACTATTGCAAATGAAACTCTTATGGTTAAACCAAATTCGATTTTTGATCAGTAGGAGAAAGACCGTCCTCATGAACCTGTGATAGGTCTTTATTATGACAGAATACGATGGGAGAGGAAGGGTTTTGTATCAAACATGGTGGTTAAACACTGGTGGTTGAACTTATGGTTGTTCTGCTTGCACACGAATACTTGCTTATAATATCACAGATGGCGTGAGTATCAAAGTTACTTTGACTTTACTTAGTTGATATATCTAGCTTCTGAAGCAACATAAACTACTTGGCTAAATGTTGCAGAATAACGTATGGGAAGAATGTATAGCAGTATGGAAATAATACTTTACAAAGTTCTATACGAGTATCCAAGATAAAGCTGATAAATAAATTCAATAATTAAATAGCGTCAAATGAACAAAAACCTGTCTACCTGTAATAAAAAAGCTATGATGAAATTTTAAAGAACTTGCTACTTAATGAAATATATTTGATATAAATATCGTTGTTGAATAGGTGTTTATTTGTTGATGTAAGAAAGAGAGGCACATCAAGGGGTAATTTTTTATGCTTGAACATTTTTATGTACGCATTTTGCTCTTAAAATGTCATCTTCTTGCAAATAAAAACGTAAAAATAAAAATTCTCAATATATTGACCAATTACTAACAACGAGGATCGAATACAGAGGATCGAGTTTCAATGACTTTATTGATTTCACAGGCTGACGAGCGATGTATTCGTATTTCCACGCGTAACGTATTGCCAATTGCTTACAGCCAATTGTCAGTTCCCGCAATCTGATTACAGGGAAATTTATATTTATAAAGCGTTAACAAGTGTAACTTTAGTTACTTGTACGCCTACTGCCCTAACCCCACCATCAAGAGAGAAATTATGTTACTATATTTGCCCTTCAATGCATAATCATATAGCTATATTGGCATAGCAAATGATTAAATATTTTAAGGCCATAATGTAAACTAGAGTGTCTAACCTGAAGTCTTCAAATTGGTGTAACCGTGTGGGTCTTAACTGCTCACAAGTAAGCATTCCTTTACGGAATATCAATGCATTTATTTAAATAAAAAAATCACTCTCTGAAACTTTCATTCATTCATTATTCTGGCCCAATACACGTCAGTCTCATTTCAGTAAAAGGTACAATAAGTTATATAATACCAGTTACCTTAATTATGGACGATATAGACCTAGTCAGATTGATAACCTACCCAAACATATGTATGCCCACAATATATTCTTTAAAGATTATAAATAGAACTCATGGTATTACATCATAAGAAACCCGAAACACTATACGAAGAATGTAAAATACCTTACTTATTACAGTGTTAAAATTAAGAATGAAAATCATATTTTTGCTCTGGATTTATAAATTTAAACTTGTATTATTTAACCCAATTAGATTTTAGGCCAACTATCAATCACGCCCTTTAGGCTGTAACTTGGTGTCAGTGTAAATGTTGAGTTTGCTACAGTTTACGTTCCTCTCAGTTCAGCATCTTAACGCTATCGCAGAGTTGACTTCTAGAATCTGGAGTCATGTTCTTCATCAGATATTCAGGACAAAAATCGTTGGCAAAGAAGCTCACAACGAACTATTTACATCCTTTCGACCCTTAAACTACAAAATATAGTGTAATCTAGGTAAATAGGTATTCTCATTTTCTCGTCAAGTGCACAATTGAGTTTTAGAAACGATCCAAAAGCACGGAATAGCAAACTCCATTTCACCTTGCTCTCCTCTTATGAACATACCCAACACCCACTGATCAGTTGAATCAACCGTCCCCCTTCACCATGGTTACGTTGGTTTCTATTTTATTTATTTATTACTATAATAAATAACAATGTTCTAGAAAGACTCGTCAAAAAGTTAATAAATCACAAACCTCACATAATTACACTCTCGAAGTTTACATAATATAGAATACCGGCCGTATTAACCTAAAACATACATATTCACAATTAACTGTTGTTTCTCTTATATAATTACATAACAAGTGACTTGTCAGTGTAAGTTACGTGTAGGAGGAGGCAACAGTCGTCAGCACATTCAAGGACTCGGGGCTGAGATGGTCAAAGAGAAAAAAAGTATAATACGTGTCGAGATTATTGATATTCTTTATACGTAACGAAACAACCATTTTATTTTATTTCAAATGTATAATATCGTAAATAATATTGTACTTGTTCTTCATCGAATGTGTTTTATTAAAATTTAAGCCATTATAACAATTAAGATTAAACAAATGCACATTTTTTTATTATTAAAGTGTATATTTGCATTAATAGGCAGTTCTTGTGAATTTACATTTCAGTCAAACATAGCTTAAAACTAAAACTAACATGATCTTATCTAACTAAAACTTAGCTATCCCCTTATACAAATACCTGAACTAACCTTAGAAAGCAACGTTTACAATAAAAACTAACAACTCTCCCCAATTACACTTTACTTATAACCGACGCAAAGAAATCCTCTGCTCAGCCAACGTCTCGAGCTCTCGCTCCGTGAAAGACCACCTAATGAGGCGCGAGATTGAATTTCAAAGAAACATCATTTATATTTTCCTTCCGACTCTCCCACAGATACTTTCAAGCAAAGGGTCTCATTTGAAACACGTTTAATATTTTTATATAGAATTCGTTAATGAAGACGAATAAATAGTATATAAGAACAAAACTGAGTTACAAAACTGTTAGGTAAAGAGGCTTTAAATAGTAACTAAATTTACTTTTGATATTTCGTTAAATAATTGTTTACAGTAAGTAAGCAATCAAGCATAATTCATTTAGTATTATTATATAACTGCAATAACACTTTTTTCATTCTTATTACAATTAAATTATTAGTAGGCTACTGTCCAGCCGACTTATCTGTCCCTCTCAGATATGGGGATTATCTTGCGGGCTTAGAATTCTGTGGCCAGAACACAGCCTTAGGTTTTCCCACGCTTGATGAGGTCTTTCGATCAAAAAGTATCGCTAGGGTTGTCCAGTAAGTTTATCTTCGTGGTTTGGCATCTGTAGGGAAGTTACATGGTTAATATGCGCTAGCTGTAGAGAATTGACCTTCCAAAGGTGTACGACACAACACATGATGCGTAAACAAGACGTGGCTTCGCTGAGGTTGACAAAGTCCTTTATATTTTTGACTGGCCAAGGGCTGTCTGAGCTTTGCTATTTCACCATTAATACTTGCATCACATATGGATCTGTATATGACAGTTTCGATAAGTGCATATGCGTTTTTTAAACTGTAACTTCTGTGTGTTAAGTTTTTTTTTATCTGTAAAAACTGGTAAATATTTAGTGACGTTCATAATGCAATTTAATATATATTACATCAGTCTTGCACTCAGGGTAATATATTACGGACCTAATAAAAGTTTGTATCTTTATATTTACTCGTTAACCAGTTAACCTTTTAAATGCCTACATGTTATGATCGATAACTGAAATACTTATTTCGTGTTAAATATGTAACTCCTGGTAACGTAGTATTTTATTATATTTCAGTATATAAGTATAAAATGTGAGCTAGAAGATTTTCCATATTTCAATAGCATTGGGGTAGAAACATTTTAATTAAATATTTAAAATGAGAAACTCGAAGTTTTATAGAAGTCAAAGGAGCAAACAAATTATTAAAGAGCCGTTTAAATTATTCCTTGATTGAATCCCATTGTCATAATTGTGTTTCTGTTAAGTCATTGGTTAAATTCACGGACACAAACCAAAGGAACTATTTATTTCATTTGTGACATAATTTTAGTTGAAAAATATAACAAATTTATTGATTACTTTCATTTCAAGTATTTCTGGATTTAAATATTTTTAGTACATAAAGACTATATACTATAAGTATAGTCTTTCATTAGTGTATCGATAATATTTAGATAAATGTTGAGCTACATTTTGTGTACAATTGTTTTTAGCACAAACTCGGTTATGAAATATATATTTAATGTACACTCTCAGCACGACTGTAATGTATACTTTAAGAAAGTTACAATTACAAAAATAACTAATAAGTGAAGAATTGTAATTCGATAAAACTATAAAACAAGTTATAATGTAAAAGTGTGAGAGAACTTTCGAATTAGACAGGCGACTATGCAAATAAAAAATAAAGGCACCTAAACATAAAGGGACACAAATATAACACTTTTCGCTACGTACACTGATTGATCTACCATAAATGGAGAAATACAATATATACCTGCAGACGAAATGCTGAGCAACAACGTCAAGATAAACCACGCCTCGCTTTGACGATTACGGTTGACATGCTAGATGTTGTGATGTATTTACAATGTGTATGAGTATAAGATGAGTGATCGCTGCTGCTTACAACCTCTGCATGTTGGTGGGTGAACATAGCAGCAGCTGACACATTATTGGTTCAGTTGACATTTGTTACAATATTGGACTAAACGCAGTCAGTCCGGTTGTAGCTGCCACATTAAACAGCAAATTTGATTTCTGGATGCCACCATTTGTCTCTGTGTATGTCCGGATTCATTGTTTAAATTTCCATAGGTACAGCTAACTATATACTTAATCTTCTTTCTTTGTATGGCTAAATATTTGTAATATATTTCTAACTAAATATGACATGGTTTTATTGTTGTTACCTAAATCTGTACCATCATTTCGGTACGGGATGTTTCATTAATGTAACATTTTCTTAACTTGAAATGTATGGCATAGTTATTTTAACAAGAATAGTCAAATCTGTGAAACTTATTTTATCACCACTTTGAAACGTGATGAGACGTGATTAAATAATTTGCTCATTTTTATTTTACCAAAATACGAATGTAGATCAAATTTGTATTTCTTAGGCAACCAAAATAATAAGTATGTGAATATTACGTGTTTAATAGTGTATAGATATAATATGTATATATTTTTACTTTGAAAATTATTTAAAAACTCATTAACTATAAGTCTGTAATAAACAATAAAATCCACTATCTAAGCAACTTGTTAAAATTCTATGTCAAAACCAAAGTGATGTCATGGACATAGGTACAACTTAAAATTAAAATGTTAATAGTTTAACATCCAAAAAGCCTAAGATTAATAAAGTTTTACGGATTCCTTTTAAAATTTCCCTTGAAAATCAACCTTGCTTATATGAGCATAATACTTTATTTCCTTATTGTAATATAACACTTTTTCACTGACATATTTCTTAATTTTTATTGACTATAAAATAAAGTAGAACAAATACAGTTTAGTTATTTTACACATTAACGAATATTTACTCGTATAGCTAATAAATTAAATAATAAATGTACCAAAATATGGGTATATTCAAGTTTGAACTACAATAACCATTAGTTTTATTATGTATGTGTGTGTTTGATATATATATATGTATATATATATATATATATGTGTGTGTGTGTGTGTGTGTGTGTGTGTGTGTGTGTGTGTGTGTGTGTGTGTGTGTGTGTGAGTGTGTGTGTGTGTGTCATTTGATAAATATATCAAATGATTTACGATACGAAAAAATTCAACTTAGTTAAGGGTGTAACATTTTATAATAGTATATCTCATATAAGAAATAGTTTCAATACAGCTCAGTAAGAATGATAAATGATATATACTAGCCAAAACTACGTTTATTAAATACTTCACATACCTAACCCTCAAGTCCGGCAAAGGTGTTTCAAACAGCCACAGTTCCTTGGTAGCTTAGATGCCAGCCTTCGATTTTTACGACAATAATTATTAATCTAAAGAGAACTGCGAAGCTCCGAGTCTCCAGGGATCAGAGCCGACATCTTAAGTGCAAGCTCGAGGAGTCATATTGAGGCGATGCAGGTTGCTATTTCCCCGTTGGTAGCTATTAATAGGACAGAACCTTTAATGGGGCACCGATGACAGATACGCACCAAGCGGGCAACAACCTGTCCGACCCGACATCCTTGATCTAGGTTCGCGATTGTTTGCTGCTGGACAAGCCTATGTAGCACTTAGTCTTGTAAGATCTTTAGACGGTATTCGGATTGAAGAACTTGATTGCTCTAAGTTAACAGGAAATACCCCATGCAATTATAGTGAAGCTTTAAATGAAATGATGTGAGTGCGGAATGATTCGTAAGAAATACCACGTTTCCACAACAAACTTATTGATACATCGAACTAAAAAATAAAATAAAATAATAGTTTAAAAACCAAAAAAACACGCTTTTATAGCTAACCAAACTAAAAAATAGAAAAAGTGTTTAATTACAAAGAGTTTATACTAAGGTAGTAGAAATCAAAACAATCATTCATAGTCAATCACATAAAATTAAATTATAATAAAATTCAAGTTATTAACAGAATAAATTAATTCAGAGTAAAAACCGTGGGGTGCATTTTACTACATTTCATAAGTCTCCTCTCAAAGATAAATACCGATAGAATGATTGTAATATTTAATATATCAAGCACCCCACAGTTTTTACTCTGAATTAATTTATTCTGTTAATAACTTAAATTTTATTATAATTTTATTTTGAGGTGATTGACTATAAATGATTGTTTTGCCTTCTACTACCATAGTATAAACTCTTTGTAATTAAAAAGTATTTTCTATATTTTAGTTTGGTTAGAAATAAAAGCTTGTTTTTTTTAGATTTTTAAACTATTATTTATTGGCAGAAATTTTAACTCACATTACAACACAATAATGTTATATATGATCGTGTTGTTGAAACTCCTTTTCCATCAGCCGATAAAGCAAGAGTTCCAGTCTGAGCTTGTTGTGACAAAGGGTTTACATGAAAAGTACATTTTCCGGATACCACGCGGTCACCCAATATAGCTTTCCTTTGTCGCAATCTTTTCACGCTGAGAACCCAACACGACGTGTTAAATTAGTCCATTCTCCCCTCTGGAATGTATTTAAAATACGAAATACCGTTACTATCATAATACAAGGTCAAGGTAATGTTTAAGTAAAATCTAGGTTTTAAAATTCAGATGTTATACCGATCTATGTAAGAAATACATTACATACTTAGAGGTTAGCTTGATATCATTAAGATAGTTATAAAACTTAGATATACTTACCTGTACATACTTATTTCTGGTTACTACTGTTTACCTGTAAATTTATTACGCAAACAATATTTAACGTGTACCACTGTTATTTTAAGGTAAGGCACTGATAATACTATAATTATTGTGTATTTAGTGAGGTTTATCGGTATGTACACTCATGCTACATAGTGCTTAGTAATGAATACTCATATTTTAATAAACTCTCTATAGAACCTCATGAAAGGAAACAGAAGAATGTTTAATGATTAAATTATTTAATAATTTGAGTTTGTTTAAAACCTATGTTTATTATGGATGACAATAATGAATTAAAACATTAAAATAATAAATTATTGATTATGGTTTTAAAATAATCAATAACCTGATCACTTGGAGGTATTATAATGATATGGATTTCTTATTGATCACTGAAATAGTTCCTCTAAAAAGGTTTAGCCCATTATTGTACGTAATTGAGTGCATCGCCGGTAATTGCCAATTATAAGTGAATGATATTAGCTCATAATACCAGGTAAATCCTATCTAAAGTTTAGTATTATATGTCAAATATTAATTTGATTATAATTATGTAATAAACATTATCCTGGTAGATGTAATTTAATTTCCTGTCGTGATCTTTAAAAGTTTTTAATTGATTAATATTTCCAAAAAATTATTTGGAGGTTTTGTATTGAAGTGATCACGCTGTGGGTGTAAACGCTGAGAGTAAATTACACTTATTGTCTAAATTGGATTAAACATTTAACAGTAAGGTAAATATGTTGTATTGATAAATATTATTTCAGTATGCTGTTTATAATATTTGTCGGTGAATAATGTTTGTTTGTGACGACAGTGATAAAATCGGTGAACTATTGGAATAAGTACTCTAACCGTCACTCTAATATATTATCTATATATGAATGTAAAGAATGTTTTAACTTTCATTAACTCAGAATTTATCTGTCCTCTTTGAAGTGTCTCAAGTAAGACGACAGTTATTTACAACAGAAAAATGGAATTATCATACATTGTAGAACGTTGAGATTTGTTGTAATAATTCTTCTTTATGTACTTGTAACTCCAGCTACTGGAAAGCGCAGGATTATGGAAGGCTTCAAGTACTTTATGGCTTTAGTCTAATCTGGTTACAAGACAACAGATTTATACAGGAACTGCATTACACCAATGTTTTAGCTGTAACCGCACCGTGTTTTTCTTTAATTATGCATATTTTACTATCTGTGTCAGCGCCATCAAACATAACCTCTCATTTTAATTCCTATTATTTACTTATAAGCGCATCTAAGAGTTCGATGCAACTAATGTCATCATGAAATTAGTATGTACGATGTATATGTAATTTTGCATATTTCTGCACGAAATTTGTTTAGCGCTGTTAGTTTCCGTAGGTATGACTTTTCTTGAGACGGAACTTGATATAGTGGTAATTTTCAGAATATTTAATTTTCTGAACATTAAATATTCAGAAATTCTCGTATAAAATATCACAGTAAGATTATTAATTTTATACATTTTAGAATTCAAAATATGTCAATCACTCTGGGAGCATGATACCTAGAAATAGGCATTTTAGAAATTTTTAGAAACGTATTCAGATAGAACCTGTTTTGATTTTTAATCAACTTTTAGACCTGTAACACCTTTAGATTTTCCGCATATGGCATCTCTCCGGGAGGCGCGAGCAGGGGCGCACACACTTCAGTTCTACAACCGGTTTTCCCCTTGGTCATTACCAGTTCGTTCTTTTCGCCAAGCACCTACTACTGGTCGGCTCTATGTACTGTTGTAACTAAACAAACACAGTTGAACAAAAAGGCTACCATCAGTGAGTGCTAGTTTAAGTTAAGTACTTTTAATTACTTCCAATTAAATTATGAATGAAGTTATATGCATATAATGTTAAAATAATTTGTTGCAAACAAATAAACTATTCAAAACATGTTTCAGTTTGGAAACATACAATTGGCTAAATGAACTTCACCGTTTAAATATAGTTTTTTATTCTTTGATAATACAAAGCATGTATATATATATATATATATATAGAAATATTTGCCTGCTAATATTTCTAGATCTACGGTTGAGGAGTATTAAGAGAGTGATGGAGAGTAGATTGGACAAAGACAACTATTTCTGGGTACTCGAAGTGGAGGAGGAATGGGCCAGCGGGCTGTGTAATCGCAGGAACAGTAGTAAATAGGAAACGGTCATGCAAATGCGATCTAGCGGTCAGATTTGCGTTACTGGCATATAGGCAACCTTAAAGTCATTCCTAAAAGTAATGTATCCTTTGGAGGATTCTACCAACAGCAATTTATATTACAATAGACATTGACAAGTTTGAAAATAGTATAAATAATTTTACTAAATGTATTGGTGATGCATTTTCAACGCATTGTTTTGACCTAATCCATTTTGGCATGTTGGATCAAATAAGATAAAAGTATATAAATTAGAATTACAAACATATATCTTGAAAAAGATGTATCCGAATTCGTTTTCATCTGTGACAGGAAATGTATTATCTAATTGTTTACAATAGTACTCATCCTTGGCCATGAGGATGTAGGAAGTAGGAAGAACAGAAGGACGTGAAATGTATTTTTAACTGAAATACTGAAATTTTTTAAAGTCATATAGTGGGAGAGGCGCACTGATTCAGCTGGAAATCTAGTCAAGGTCGTGCACAATCGTTCTTAGCTGATTTTAGTGTGGTTGAGTGAAAACTTCACTTTTAATCAGCAAAAAAGAATATACCACCAGAATAAACAAGGATTTGAATGCCGTCTTCCGATTTCAATGGTTATTTCTTTGACCATAGTACAATTTTCTTCACCAAGTAACAATATTTTTAAGAAATACAATATTTAACACCTTATTTATAACTTCAACTGAAATTGTACAACCATCTACATATTGCCGAAAGGAACCGCAACTTAAAAACATAATATTGTTAGTGATTTAAAACAGCGTACATTGCATTCCAGTTGACAAAAAGTCTACAAACTACTTAGTTATAGTTTTTTAATTAAAGAAGAACTATTAATAGTTATAGTAGGACTGGTGACAATTGCATTGTGCAGGGAATTGATCACGCTTGTTTATACTGCAACTATCGACTATTCTACTTATAGTCTATAAAAATTTGCTCTAAGCGTCATGATAAGCGCTATTAACTCAGTACCAAGAAAGTAACTATTAATGACAAATTTCCGTAAGAAAATCTGTTCCGAAAGATTTTAATCGTTTGTATCATAATTTAGCATTGTAGGATATATTTCACTTTGTGTAGTGTAATAGTTGATTCATTTTCAATGTACTTTTATTATATGTAAACAATTTCTTGCATCAAATGTACAATTTTATCATACCAATGTAAACTTATAAATACATATATGATTTCAATATATTTTAATATACTCTTGGATGGCATTAGCAAACGAGAACAGATTTAAAATCAAAATTATTTTTATTAATTAATAGAAAAGTAAGAGTTATTTAAATGAGTTTTTACGTAGCTGTAACTCAAATAGTGGAAAGCGCAGGATTATAGAAGGCTTCAGGTACTTTATGGCTTTAGTCTAAGCTAGTTACAAGACAACACATTTACTCAGGAGCTGCATTACGCCAATGGTTTAGCTGTAATCGCATTGCTTTGCGAGTTTCTCCTAGATTTAACTTTTCCATAACTATTGTTATGAAATTGTCAAAGTAAATGAGAAAATCAAACCGTGCATTTGTTTGGAGCTGATGACAATTTTTATTTTTGAGTTCTATTGAAACTCTTCTTATCGAGTATTTTGGATCAATTTTATTGTTGCATGATATATAATCGGAAGAAATTAATATTTTCTTCAACCGTAATAAAATGATCAACAAATAATTAGTAAGTTCAATGAAATCCAATTATTAGTAAAGTCAAAGTATCATGATGATGAATGATTAATGAAAAAAATTTATAGATATCTTACACTAAGATGTACACTAAGATACAGTTTGGCGGTAAAAAGGAAAGAAAGAACATACATAACACCGGCGCAGGCAAAAGTAGCGTATTAACAAAATATTATTGTCGGCACTTCCTGCTGTCTTACGGCGTGACATTAGAAACAATGAGACAGGAATGCGATGATTGGGAGGGGCCACCACATCCGGCCCCACGTAGTGGTCATATAACATAATGTATGTGAACCCATTTTGTTATTACTTAAGGTTTGTTTGATTATAATAATCTTTTTATTGTAAAAAATGTAAAACATGTTTTAAAAATAAAATACTTTTACTAACTTAGACAACAAAAGTTGTCTGCACATTTCTTGGACAGCTAAAGACGTCAGCAGTACAAGTGTTAATGTTTGATCATTAAACGCCAATTGCTTCGGGAGAAGCACTCTGTAGGATGAGTTACATTGGCGTGTTTATTAAGATTAATTCCGAAATGCAGAAATTTATAAATAATCAATTTAATGTTTTTTGTATGATTAAGTCATGTAAGAACTCAGCAGTAGCTGCTGCTGTCAAAGAATGCCTGGTAAATCCGCGCTTTAGTGTGTGCTTGTAGGCTGGCTATCATCTCTTACTATTAAATAGAAGTTAATGTTTATATAAGTAATCATATCTGAGCATAGTTCAAAGTGATTGAGAGAAATATATATATATATATATATATATATATATAGTAAGAACATTTTACTAGTGACAAATTATAACAACTGTTTATAATATACCAATGACACAATTATCTGACGTAACTGAGCCTGCGCACAGTTGTTTGAAACACAATGTCCCATGAGACACAATGACTACAAGTTTAATGAGATAGGCAATAATACAGAATTATCAAAGGGGAGATATGAACGGTTTAAGCATACACATTAATATTTGGTTTAATATTTGTATATTTATAAATATATTATCAATCTGTAATTAAATATAACTAGATATAGGCTACACGCGTATATAATTTTTAAATATACTTTACTTTCTACGTCTTCTTATCTAAGTTTGTTAACATATGTAACCAAATATTGTGCTCGTATTTCCCTTGTTATTTGGAGAGAAAGCAACCAAACATGTTTCTTCTGCGTTTTAAAAGACTAGTAAAAGTTAAATTTAGTATGGGGCAAATATTATAGAAAGCTATAATAAATGTGACTTACGTCTAACTTTAAAACAAAACCGGATGTTTTAGTTTGGAATCTGAAATCCATTATTTTCCATAAAGAGTCTGGGTGTTTATATGGCTTACAAGGGTAAGTATGGGTTATACTTTTGTAGGTTTAAGAGTAATCATGTCAGTTTGTGAGCTGCAAAATTAATTGTTCTAACGCCCTGAGGGACTAAACTTTGTCACCGAAAAAGTTATTTTCCACCGCTTTACAGTTTACCTGCCTGTACGTGACGTGCGCCACTATACGTGAGCATGCTGAATAAATCATACTACTTTCAATCATAAATAAATAGTACAATGAAAATCTTCCTTATATTTTTGGTTCTCAGTTATCAATCTGCTTTAGGGATCTCGCTATTTTTCCGCAAAGTTTTAACTATATAGTATCTTCAAATTTCCTTTTTAAGCACGTCTTCATAATACGTTGACTTTTAGCACTTTTTCTGTTTTTTTATATAGAAGGATGGCCATAATGGTGAACGTGACGTAGGCAGGAAGTTTGGTGTTTTTACACCAACAGTTAGCACTTCCTGATTATTAATGTAACATAATTTATTGAAATAACAAAATAACACAAACACAGTATGGATTCTAAATAGTGGAACTCACAAAGGCCATACTGTTTAAATAGTCCAATACTGATGGAGTTATTTGACCAACAATAACTTTGATCACATGTGTTAATAATGCTGGAAATTGGACTTTGACACTGTTGTCACGTAATAAACCACATTCATAGTTGTATAATTCTTTCGATGTGGAATGTGGTTTACCCCTGTGTAACCAACATGTTTATCAATTTTTATATTTATATAATTTGTAACTATGTAAATAGTTGTTATAACGTTCAATATAATTTTATTAAGTTGTTATATAATTTAAAGGTGTTAATTAATGACTTTTCAGGGATAAAATTAAACATTCATTCTACATATTGTGAAGTATTAATGAGTAATCACTCATTGTTTCTGTCACTGGCTTTTCCTGTTTTCACTTCAACAGTTTTACGATGTGAAATTGTATACAATTATTTATATTATACCAAATTACTGTCATAATTTGCATTAAAACTGCGCGAAATATTGAAAATTTAAACTGTAATGCAAGCATACACTCGTGCTTACCCAGAAATTCTGTGAGCACATGTCCGTGCCCAATCGCTTGTTTTTATTTGAACTGGGATTAAATACGAGCACAAATATTTAAATTCCCGATACTGTTTATATGAAACCAATTGTACACGAGCCATTGTTGTGTACACCCCTCTGAACGTGACAAATCCAAAACCGTGGATGAATCTGTTAAGCCACCCAGATCATCACTTGCCTCGTTTTTGCTGGGTTATAGCTTTGCTTATATCATGTATTGAATCATGCAAATGGCGACAATTTTAACTTTTAGAATGTTACAGAATAATTGCGCTTTATTGTATTGTGAATGTAATATACCTAGTTTTACTATAGTTAATTTCATCTACTACTAACGTAAGATTAACACAACAAAAGGACTTCTATTAAAGACTACCAGATTGTTTTCTATCTTTAAAAACACCATGTTTATAGAGACGTTTAGTACTTAGCACTCCATATTTTGTTTAGATTAATAAAATGCATACGACTGATTAAACATTAAATTAACTAATTTATTGTAATGATTTTAGATATTTAAGAAGAGTAACTTATTTTTATTATTAACCAAACCATTAGTAATGATAAGTTGAAATAAAGGATAAGCATAAGTCAACTGAGTTAGATTGTCCTTGACGTGTAAAATGTTTTTAGATGTTTTGTCACAACTGATTAGCAAATTTATCTGCTACTGTTTCTAAGCTCTAAACAAGCAAACTTTCAGTGAATTACGTTATTATCTGTTTGCCATTACGGGCGTTACAACAATTCTTAATCGGGTGGAAGTGTGTACGTGGACTGGCTTGTCGAGCTTGGACGTTGAACTTAGAACTCTCATCGTCTAATTGAGTCGTATCTGCAATTTTCCTGGTTATTAGTGTACAGGGGGAAATATTATCAACACAGAATTAACTGTACGGATCAATTTCAATTTAGTTTTGAACTTGATCCCTGGTATTGGATTAATTTATGAAACTTTCATTTTCAGGCAGGGTTTATTTGGTTTAAAACAATATGAATAGTCCCACATTCGAGAATCTATTTAGTTTGTTGATATTTCACAATTCATGTTTTGCTGATATTTTTGGTGTATTTAGTTTCAATTTCTTGACATTTGTAATATATTAAGGCACTAGCATATTTGCAGTTATTAATGGTTGTGTTTAATGGAATTAGAATTTTAACACTGCTTAGTTATTGGGTTGAAATTAATCAACCGTGCAAAATGTAGAAAATACAATATTATTGCTTTCTGAATAGTAGAGAATAATGCAAGCTTTTCTTTTAATAATTAGTATTAAAGGTTCAAAATTCTTAAATGACTCACGTGAATTTTCAACTTTACTATCCTTTTGAATTAACCAGAAAGTAGACGGAGATCCAGCTAAATGGAAACGTTCAAATGTAAGCAAATAGACTATTATGAAAACGCTATAATAATTGTTTATAACCTCGTATATTATTCTTGATACTTCACTTTGTCTGAGAAATATTGCGTGTGTAGAGTCGAAATTTTGCATTAAACTTGATTTCTACAAAGAAATGAAAAAAGGGGTTCTATAATGTTGTTTGTCCAACTATTGAATTGGCCAGAGGATCGTTAGAGCCTATCACAAGTAAGCTGACACAATGCCTCTTTTGTTTGCCAGGGGATGTAAAATTGTATTTGCTCTATGATTGCCTATCGTTCTATCTTTCAATAATGATGTTTGCAGGCTTTAAGCATTGTATTGAAACTAAGGAAGCCTGTTACGTGACACATGGTATGGCGTACTCCTACTTCCCTGTACAATGCAACAGTAGTTTATTGGTTATTAAAGTTTGAAAAGAAATATTTATTTATATACTTCGGAAGATTGCAGTAAAATGCATGTACAGTAATTGCAGTAAGTACAGTAATATGTGACGCAAAGGATGACAGTAACAGAGAAAGTGCTTATAAAACCTGCATGGATATGTAATTAACTGTAATTACAATAAAATACGCATTATATTATTAGACCAAGCTTTATGGAGCATTTTGGTTCACATTGAGAAATCGTAGTGCAATAAAACGCAGATCTGTCATGAAAACAACAATTTCCAATTACACACCCATTACCGCAGGGAAACAACGTCACTACATGATCAAATATCCAATATCAACCAATGAAAGCACCGAATTGGTACAACACTGAATGTTTGATTATGGTTTCATACTATTCGTTCGTAAATGTCAATTTAACATTGTGGACAAAGTGGAACTTTGCAAAGTGTTACAAAGGGAAGCGTTTAGAAGCTGTACAATTTGACGAAGGTAATGTTATAAAACGTCGTTAATTTATGGAAATCAGTCTTTTAATAAATATTCCACTAATAATAAAATATTCCTATTAATGCTGAAAAATATATTCTTTGCTAACATTGGGACTCTTTTAATACTGTCGTTTGAAATAATTGAGGTATAATTTAAAATATTATCTTTTACAGTCGTAGACTTACATTTTGGGTAACTTATAATGTCATCGATTCCTGCATTGTTACTTGCGAGTTACAATGGTGGTTAAAAATCGTATACTAGCTATGCAATTAATAGACTATTCATTTATCAAAATTAAACACTTTTCCATTATATTATGGCGCTTTCAAGACTACATAAATCCGACTTGTGATAAAGCCAGAAAATATGTTACAACCTTCATACAAGAAAACAACCAAACGTGGATGAATAATTCACCAACAGTGATCAAATTTTTTATTTACATCCGAGATTTATATAAAAAGTAAGGGACGTTTGAAGATAATTTTTGGTATTTTTCGGTAAGGTCGAAAATACACAACTGGCCGCTATTGGCCACTTCCATTTTACTATTAGTCAGATCTTTCTTGATAGTAAAACTAGTTTTTCTTGTACATACTATCGGATTAATTTGACATTTTAATTTGCACAACTATTAGTTTCACTGTATTAGTTACACATATAATACTGCTAGTGGTACAAGCTAGCAAATATTCAGTTTTTTTAAGCTACGACTGATTTATTTGTAAGCTGTACAGTAATAGATATTTGCCGCAATTTTCCATCTATTCTGTATTCCCTCTTTCGGCAAATTATCTAACGAGGTATTTAATGTTATAGTCTTTTAAAAGATCTCAAGAACTAGTATATCAGTTTCTCTGATCTGTGGGCTATAAGCAATATACCTAACTTATTTCATCTCTGATATTGCTCCAGTACACCGGTACGGATGTTAATCTCGTGTTGAAGTATTCCACTCCATCCTTCAATGTTAACACTTCACTTTGAAAAGCATCTTCTCTTCTCTACCATTATATCTGTCTTAAGTAACATCACTGAACTGACAATGAGTTTTTCAACTTATTCAGTAGTAAGTGACAAACAAAACTGTTATAAAATCATATCTAGACGTATGTGGTCATTAATAATAACAGCAATCACAGTTTTACGTGTCTTTGGTGCTAGATTTGTAATAATATGGTGACAGTAATAACACAGACATAGAGTATTAAAATATTATATTTCTATGGATTATGTATTGTTCAAATAAATAACATTGCAAATAGTAATAGTATCCCATATCAATTTTGTTATCAAACAAAATGAAGACCTCAAAATTTTGTATTATTAGCATCAAAATTTATTTACTGCACGAATTTACAGCTTACCATTGTAAGTTTCAGAATAATTTATACGGAGAATAAAAGCGGCTTCAAGTTATAGTGATACAGTTTGTAACATTTTTAGTTAGTTTACTGATTACATACGCTATTTTAGTCTAACGGTGGGAACATTCTACTCCTGAATTCCTAGAGAGATGTTAAGTGAAGGAACGCAATAGTTCAGTTGAGGTGGGTCGCCAATTTGTTACGGTTTGGCAGTTCGGAGGCCAACACCCTCTTGTTGGCATACCTGCTGGGTATTTATCTCACTGCAAGTATTTGAAAAACTAAAGCGATAATTACGCTATTACTGACTTTGTAGATTTTCATTTATTTTACGTACAGTAAGTATGGATTAATTACTCCTGGGGTGAATAATAAGTGGATAAATTAAACCTGTTATGGACTAACAACGTTCACAAACAATTCTCATGCTCCTTGGTTTTCTGAAAAGTATATAGTTATAATATGTCATAAAAATAACAAAAAATATAATATGGAATGAAAAAAAAATATTTTACTGTAGTTAATAATCAAAGAAGGGAAATAACATTTTCATACTTCTATATTGCAATATACAAAACAACGATTGACAATAGGATGTACATAATCTGTTTAAAACTGTAATAAATTACGATTATTATTTAAGATATTATGAATAATTTCAAATATTTACCCTTAGTTATATACTAGTACATAGAACCTTAAGCGATTGCTTTCTTAAAGTCTCTTAATATAAATTAATGAAACCATAAAATACTCTTTCTTTTACAATGTATAACAGCTACGGGCCTCTAAGACCATTTGGTCTCTGGGAGGTGGAACTTTTGTCAGCTCTCTGTCTGGAGACCAGGGACTTTTAGAGCTATTATTCTCTAGGAGCATTCAAACTCCTGCGACCTCCAGATTCTGTAAGTTTTCTATCTAGATATCTGATAGCTGGACTCTGAAATCTATCAGCTTCTACAAGCAGTCAGCCTGTATTATCTCCAACTTCTGGCAGCACCCTACATTTGGAGATAATAGACCCTTAGGGCTCTCAGACTCTAGGAGCATTGAACCTCTTTGACCTCCAACTTCTGACCGCGCTCTGTCTGGAGATCATACACACTAAGATTTCTCAGACTCTAAGAGCATTCCGCCTCTCAAAGCTCTGGATTCTGGAAGCCCCCCCCCCCATTATTTGGAGATCATGGAGAGACTGAGTGTTCTCAGCCCCTACGAGCTCCAGCTTCTGACAGCTTCCTGTCTTTGGAGCTCTCAGCGTCTATGAGATGTAAATCATAATACTTACATACCTACAAATGACCAATGAATAATTAGAATTTACATATCTCGAAAATGGAGCTCAATATTGTTCTTAGTGAAGAACACTTGATCTTGGACGTGAAGCAACATTGGGCAATAGTGTGTGTAATGAAAAGCTTCCTCCAATTTTGATCGCTAAGCTCAGGATGTTTGGCGATTATACACCTCTAAACTGAAAACAACCTAGCTAAAATTGTTATATATTATTTAATCATATAAATATTGCACTAATAATGTTGTTATATTACACTGTGTAAAATAGTATGAAAAAGTAGATCATTTTGTCAGTAGAGTATCGTTTATTAGTGTCTGTAAAATCTACAATCAGGATACTCTGGCATATATTGCAAGTTAATATTGTTCTTCATTCATTATAAGTAGTGTCGTTTTCAAAAAATAACATTATGTGCTTATTCTGGCTAATAATGTATAATCTTTTTTATATATGAGTATATTACATTCTTCTCAAACCAGAATGCGATAAATTTAATCATATGCCTCTACGGTTACGTTTACGATCGATTATATTGGTGTATTAAAGTGGAATGCATTAAATTATATGGCTACGATATACGTATATGTTTGAAATCCTCATTAGAAGTGACTTAAGTAGTCTTCTTTGTATCATACTTGTATAATTTCTGAGGTAAATTTCAGAGTGAAGAATATAAACCATTGTAGTACTTTAATCTTAATAGTTTTGAAGGATAGGCATTACACAGATTATTCATGTAGATCCACGAGTAAATATTCAAGATGAAGTAGTTGTGATAGTGAAACTGCCTGCCCCCCCCTTCCCGACAGTTAATGCACACTCCACGGTTATATGTTTGTATACAGTATTTTAGGAACTGTTTTATAGACAAATTAGTAAATTTAGTAGTTATTATTATGTTTAACATTGCTATAAAATTTACTTATTATTTTTTATTAAATGATGAATAGTACAATTTTCAACCAGAGCTTATAATTATTAATGGATACCAAGTTCCCATGTGTTGGTTTTCTTATTATTACAAATTAATAATTACAGGAAAAGTACCCCGAGTGAGTGAACAATAGCGCACGTATGAACATGCTCGCCCTACAACGTTTGTTGAAACCAGGATCTGCTGCTATCCGATTTTACTGGTGAACTGTGACAAGCCTCGCGATCAGCTGTCACTGATGGAATGTTCAGTAAAAAATGCACTGAACGTTGACACTTCTCACTCGTTCTATCTGCAATGCAATGTTCCACCGGCTATTTTCATCTATAGTAAATATTACTAAATTTGTGGTTATTGACCAAACAATTGAATGGCTTACAGACAGTTTAATAACAAACATGTTTCTAAATAAGCTTTAGAGTAATGTAAAATGTTTAGATTTTACTTAATCTATAATATTATCGAATTAATAATCGTTGAAATTATCTGTTATGTGACGTATAAATGCGAAAATAATAATGCATCAAAGGGTTTATGTCTGCATCTCCTCTAACTTAAGTACTAAATATATGTTTCACGTCATTGTATAGGTTTTTATGTATTATACTAATGCTATAGCACATTGTATACGTAGCACATTTTGTATTCATTGGAAAATATTTAAATTTGTAAGAAAGATAAATTTGTTAATACTCCAGATATAATGATTTTGTTACTCGCTCTAGTTATAGGTGGGTACAACATTCCTATTTTAGCTTGTAAATGAAGTAAAAACGATTAAGAGCTTACCATGCTGCGTTTTGCTTTAGGCAATATTCAATTTTTTATCTCATCGGTAACTACTGATACTCACTTCTAGTATAACAAACAATTGAACCATAGCTTGCCGTTATACTACGAGTATAAAAGTTAAAATTCTAATCTAATAATACATCAATCCATTCATACAAGCATTACACACACACACACACACACACACACACACACACACACACACACACACACACACACACACACACACACATCCATTCATTTAGATACACCAGATCGAAATTTGACTGTTTTTAGCCTAATACTATTTAGTTATCCTAGCGACTCACCATGAACTCATCCACCGAGTAAAACGCATTAATCACCAGAATAATTAATAAAAATACTGAAACTATTTAATCGTAAATAAATATTTATCATATAAATAAATATCAATCACCTATACGCATTTGAGATGTAAATGTATTTATCTTGAATTACAAATTACAAACTGAAAACAGGAGTCCTAGTCATGGCGTGGACTTCCTAACACTGAGCCCTTTACCACAACTAAATATTATTGTATTCTTCAGTTTATAATCTGAATTTAATCTATTGAATTTCATGTTATCAACAAAAAATATGGGTTTAAATAGGAGTCCTGAAATATTAACAATGTATAAAACAAACATTAGTATGGTAATGACTGGTATTTCAGGAACAGTGTTCAGTTCGTGGGTCACATTACATAAGGGCGTAAGTGAATTTTCGCAACTTTTCAGGAGAGCAAAAACAAAATTTGATGTTGAGGACTCTATGTTTTTGGAA
This sequence comes from Homalodisca vitripennis, assembly GCF_021130785.1. NCBI lineage: Eukaryota > Metazoa > Arthropoda > Insecta > Hemiptera > Cicadellidae > Homalodisca > Homalodisca vitripennis. Next base: position 229,545,829 of record NC_060207.1, read on the forward strand.
TATGTTTTACTTGATAACTAGTTGATGTTTTGAATTATCTTTAAATTCACTTTTCTAGCTGGGATGTAATTTATTAATAGATTAACATAATAAAAAATTAATTAAAAATTAGTGCACCACTTACGCCCCTATGTGATTTGATTTTTTCCCCGTAAGAGCACTTACGCCTTGTGTAAAAATGAAAAGCATATTATGTTTTGGGTGAAATATTTGTATTTACAGTATGAAAAGTGTAGAAATGTTTTCAAAATACATTGTTATAATAAGTATGAATATAAATAACCAAACATTGATACTATTTAGTAATCCACAAAACATTAAAGTTGTAATAATTTGAAATAACACCCAAAATTATCATTCCATTGTTTAGAAGACATACAAAGCTAGTTAATTCATTCTTTTCTTTCGATATCTTTGACAAAACAGTATTATTTGTATAAACTTAGTTTTTAAACAAATATTAAAATGCAAAAGTTATTTTCTATAAGAAAACCCTGTCACACCTACCTAGTCTACAAATTAGTTTGTTAAAAATGAGTAAAGAAAACGTTTTATAATTTGATGTGACCCACGAGTTATACAATATAATTAACATCTAAATTAACAACTAATTTGTAAAATGTACTTATACAACGTATTCCTTTCTTTAAATTTAAATTCCACTATTCAAACGTAAATTCAGTATAAAAGCAGTGTAACTCCCACAGTAGAGCAGCGTTTTTAACAAAACTCGGTCACGAGGAAGCTGCAAGATTCCAGGAGTTAAATATGTAAAACCTGGTTGAATATTCATGCAGGTTTTTCACAGTTGGTTTTTTAATAAATGCAGTATTCCATTATAACCAGTTTGTTTACGCCAAGTTTTAAGTAGAAATACAATGTAAAACCGCTCATTGTTACCCATATTTTCGTAATAAACGTTAAAATATAGAAATTGGATCAAAATAGTAAACAGTAATTTAAAAGGAGTAATTTAACAGCAATATAGTTGGTAAAATAACGAAAACATTTAATAGCATTATGTGTATGAGCAATAACGTCTATACCCTGCCACTGGTGGTAGAGAGTGAAAAATAATCTTCAAGCAGAAAGAGCACATGGCATCAAACACTCCCTAGTGATGTGATGGAGCAGTGGAACCAACAACAGGGAAAACACGGTTCGAAAACCCTAAAACCCGTTCTCAGCGGTACTACACCTCCTTGTCCTCCTGCGTTGAAATTTGTGATGTCATATGCTGCGATTTACAGAGTAATCATGTAACCTGTGTAATCTATGAGAGTTAACTTTTTATTCAACTAAATAGTCAGTAAAAACATATCATTTTTTTAAGTAATGGGAAACGTAATATTGGACGAGGAGGAAACAGTACTTAGTGTTACAAACTGTCAATCATCTAAGCTTATATGTTTTATAATAAATAAAAAAATATTTTATTAGGTTAAATTAAATTCTTTGTAAAATAAAACAATTCTTTTGCCTCATGAGATGGAAACGATTACACGGCGATGTAGAATATATCAGTAAAAGTATTATTTTGATCTAAGCAAGCATAATCATGTAATAATTAATACAAAAAACAAAAAAAAAACAGAAAAGAGTGACAATTTTTAAGTAGGTACAATACAAAGTGTCTAAACATAAATATAGAAAACAGTTTGATCGGTCCGTTCGTCTAATAGGACGTAATTCAATCAATAAGAACACTGAGCGTCTATAGTTGTCGTAAGTGTTTGATGATCTAATTGCAGTATGTGACCAGCAATTAGCACTTAGCCGCCAGCAACAGGTTAGCCACATCAATAGCATTGTGACGTCACTAGCCACCTGTGACAACACCATTTAACAAGAGTAATTTATGTCACTAAAGTTATCACTGATCATACCTCTATAAAGCATTCATCTTTCCGTTGTTTCTTTTGTTGATTCGACCTTTAACCTATAAAATCATGGCACAAAATTAGGTTACCCCAATAAGATTTATTTTTTTATTTATTATTAGTTTCGAGTAAAGGTACGAGTAAAGCGCGGAGCGGCGAGACGGAGATTAGCTCAGACGGCTTAACATTCAATTACGTGGCAGACACTGACACTAGGTAACCTCGTCTGTGTTCTGTTATCTAGAAATCTACTGGTGTTGTATGTCTTTTCTCCCGCTTCGTTTTCATCTTACATCAAATAATACGTCAAATGCTACTTAACTACCAACCGTAAATGATAATGGTTCATAATGTTCCCTGCGAAAATGTATGAATTAGATAAATTATACAAACGGCTAATAACTTTAATAAACACTATTTTAGATTGTCCTTTTGACTTTATAATATAAATATTTATAATTGAGTGTAATTTTAATTCTCTCTTTCTATATCATTCTTCCCCCCTAAATGTTATAATATTAATGTTTATATTATAAATTCGGATAAAAAGACATTAAAACACTCAATTGGAAAGTATTAATGATTGTTATTGAGGAACACAAACTGGTATAGACAGGGTATCTATTTCCTAAGTGAGTATAAAAAGCCTGGATTTTATTTATGCAAACAATGAAGTGTCCTATAGTAATTAAAACAAAGTAAAAATATCTAAATAAAATCTTTTTAACCGATATAAAAACTCAAATATCTTATTTTGTATATTACTAAATAAGATTACTCCTGCTTACGCATGGAAATTCACCATGACATTCTCAATCTCAAGTTACCAATAGATATTTTCTAAATTAATAGACTTTATTATTTACTAAAGAATGTAGAGTAATATAATCAATATTTGGCAACATACGGTAGGATCCAAATGTAATTGGTTTGCCGAATTAATATATTTAAACTTCTACCATGATTAACACGCCGAATAATAGTACCCTATAAGTCTGAGTTAATATATAAAATAGCATCATTAATATTACTAATATCACAGGCTATATACCACTGTAATGAACTATCTAATATCAGTGTCGTATAAAATATTATAGAGTTACTAGTTGGATTTATAGATAGAGAAAAATAATAATACTGAAAGTGTGGACCCTTGCGGGACTCCAATTGCATTGAATAATTAACGGAAATATTTCTATACAAGATTTTACTCGTTGATACCTATTGTATAAATAACTTACAAATCATCTTACAGCTTCCAAACTAGAATGATGTGCTTCTAAGATAGATAGCAATAAACTATTATCCACACAATGAAATGACGATTAAAATCGAGTAACATGAAATAGTAATTTTAATCAGTAATTTTAACTAACGCGGTGTAAACTGACTACCATACAAAGCTCTATATTCTGATTTATATCTGTTTTAAATATTATTACTACACAATATTTATGGTTCTCAAGTTTTAACATTATGCTAGACTCTTAATCTTTCTTAAAGGCCAAACAAGTGACTTCTTCGACTGACTGGGATAATTTAGTGATTTGGAGAGTGTTGGTTTACATTGGGAATAAACAATTGGTTACCAAAATAACCAATCAGGGAACAATGTAAGCTAAATAAGAACCTCTTGGGTGGCCCTCAAATTGGTCCAAGAAGACCTCTAATGATCACTGAGATTTTCCAACCACCTCGCGCGCGAATCTCACATTAATTATTCCATAGTGAATTTTGAAACTATCTCTAATCCATCGATTGTTTGTTTTCCCAATGTATTAACTTGGAGACTAGATGGTCCTTATTTAGGAGATTGTGCGTGTGACCAAAATGTGTCAATCTTAAGTAGAGCCTAAAGAGGGTCAAGGCCTCTATATTGAGAAATATTCAGCAGTCACAAAATTTTATCTCATGTTAAACATCTCTTTCCTGGATTTGGGGATTATTTCATGTTGGAGAGTCAAACTATTTCAAAACCTGATTGAAAGAAGTTTTGGTGATATTTATAGGATTTGAGTTCATTTATTTTTAATTAATTAAATTTTTACCGCAGTATTATTTTAGAAGTAGAACTCTAACTTGTTCGACCAGTACCGTACCTGTTGTTATCTCACAGTATCTAAATTCATGTATGGCAAAAATATAAATTTTTAGTTTTTATGCCTTTCTTACATATTAATGAAATATAAACAATTGTAGGATAAAATAAAAGAACAATGAAGGTGGTTACAGAATTGCACATGCTGATGGTATTCTGTTTAAAAGTGTTTGCATTTCATTCCAAAGAGGGGCAAGAAAACGTTTATGTAAAGTGATTTGTGAAAGAAAAGAGTTCTCTTCTAAAACTTGATTCAGTACCGACTAGAATGACCCGGGGTTTTCAAGCAGATAATGTGCTAAACTACAAATTTCAAACTCTAGACTGAAACTAGACAAAGCTGTGATTGAAACTAAGACAGAATCTCAAGTTATAACTTTTCTTAAGATCCTTAGCTCAGTACTCGTGCGAACTTTTCATACGAAACAATATATTCCTCACAAACATAAATTGTACCTCTTTATCAAACAATGATTGGTGCATTAGCAGTCAATGTTTTTCCTTCAGTATTAAAACAATTTAATATGCATTTTGCCCTGTAAATGTTTAGTTGTTAACTGTATGGTGTCTTTATTTTTTAACAGTTTCTTTAACTGTGCTTTTTCAGATTCCATGTTTTCAGCAAGTCCAAACTTATCATAGCAGTATTAATTTTCTAGCTCAAATAAGAATATAATTAACAAAGTACTAAAAATTTTACCATAGGCAAGTAATTAGTTAAAACCGTTCAAATAAAACACATAATGCTTATGAAAATTTGACATGAAATCAAAATACACTACTATTTAATTAATCAGTAACAAAGTCATTAATTTAACTTTTAAAAGTAAAGTTCACTGACGTACCATAATTTGGAGTTCATTGCACATCTTTGATCCAAAGTAGTTAAAATCTTAAGAGCGCTCAACTAACCAGCTTCACACTGACGAGTGCTGCACTGAGCGACCTCACCACGCCCAGATAAGTTTCTCGGTCGATATGTCACCTCTCATAATGTAAGTGTTCGATTTATGTCTAAAAGATTGACTTTCACGGATAAAAAAATCATGTTACATCACAACACAATATCTTTACATCAGAGCTTAAATACAGATCGTCAATCAGAATTCCGAATGAAAGAGTTTCAGTTTTGCAGTTTATAGAAAAACTTGTAGAAATAGTTTATAAATGAACTTCTAAACTTTAAGCCTGTTTATTTATTTATGTCAAATTTTCAGGTAATTTATTACAGATCGTCTCAAATATAATACAATAGCAATTCTTGATATTGTCACATGTTTTTAAACATTTGTCTCAGATTGACTTCTGCATTGACGTGTTTTTGTGTCCTTGGCAATTTTCAGTATTCACATTGTGCCTGATGTATTTCTGTTATGGAAATCACAATTTAACTTAAAAAAAAGTCTTTCATGGCTAATCCCCAGGCCATAAATGATACATAATTCTGACGTTTGAAATTATACTTCACTTAGTTTATACACAATAGTTCTTAAAATAATATCTAGCCATATATAATAACTTGTTTTATTTGAATACAAATAAATATATGTCACTTCCTTCAGTATTACCATATCTATACTGTGAAAACCCGTACTCTTAACTTTTATCAATTTTTAGTTCGTACTTCAGGATAGACCAAATTATCAATTTTAATACTCACAATTCCCTTTAGATCGATAGAAAAGAATGTGAGTAACCAACCCATTTTTAAAGTTTTGGTATATAAATTTTGATAATGAAAATTAAATAAAATCCTGCCTGAATTTTATCCATACCTTAATGTTTTAAATAAATAAAATGTTAAGTGCATATTGATTTTAATCTGAAGTAATGTTATTATAAATACATCTATATATCGTTTTCATTATCTGAAGTTTTTAAATTTTCTCCAAATCTAAGTTTTTTTAAACATTTGAATATTTCATGTCGTTTAACATAATGGCAATAAAACTATTGACTATAATAATGAGATTTTTACTTGTTAAAATATCTATCAAATTACTTTTATTTGTAATATTTTTTAATAATGTTTTATCCTATACCACAGTTCCTATTGTAAAATTCTAAAGTAATTAAGTACAAAGAGTTACAGAAATGTTCTGAGTAATTGATCCATTCAAAACTTTTTAGCCAATATAAAATACTTTCATAATATGTACATGACATCTACTTCGCATAATCTATCTATTCTACAATGTCTAGAATAAATACACTGAGCTCAAATATAAATAGAACCTAATCACTACTCTCGAGTAGGGAAAGACGTCGATGCAGTTCTACCGTATACTGGAGGAGAACTGACACTTGTTATGCCAGACAACTCTTAAAGAAGTTTTCTAATAAAACTTAGTCCATTTCACACGAGATTACATGTCACTTCTATACGGCTTGTCTACACGGGAGACTGATACCTTTGTTGGAACCTGATTATTTTCCTCTACTTTCTAACATAGAATACACACATATCCTTGAGAACTTTCTTCATTAGTTGTATTAAGTAGCAAGGTATAATAGAGTTTTACCACTGAGTAACGAAATTAGGAATGTTTACTAGCAGCTGTGAGTACCGAGAGTGGTAATGTTCCGGCCCACACATTGGAAATCAATTGGAGATTTCTCCCGTACACCTTGTAACTATGCATTCTTACCATGCTTAGACTTATGACGCAGTGTAGCGGGTACGGTGGTTATCGCAAGATAACCGAGTCAAGCAACGTCGAGCGTGACTGCTGATTGGATGGGTGACCGCTGAGCGATCCTGTCCTTGTAAAGCAGCCCCCGCCTGCCCGGCCGTTGGTGTTGATTCTGAAGTCACTTCTAAGCCGTTGGTCCCCAGTTTGTGTCAGTGATACCTTCTTAGCCCTAACTTTGCAAGATAAAAATAAACCACCCTTTTCCTTTTTTACTAATTTCCACTAGTAGCCTGTTGCTAATATACAAAATAATGGAGTCACCTGTTATTATTAATTATTTGGCAAAATATATCTAATGTACACTTTATAACTGAATAAGTAGACATAAAATTTAATATTTATCATACAATCATATTATGTACATCTTGTATTTTTTTTTAATTATATTTAGAGTGTGACGGAAGTATCTTTCATAACTTGTACGACAGTGTTTGTGGGGTTTAGATTGAATTTCCGCTATTGAATGCCCTAATTGATCACAGAAAACAAAAATTTAATCAAGTACTGTGAATTCACCGCAGGTTATAAATCTAAGTTTAAAGACAAGGAGAAGTTATAAAAATGTACACTGTTTTTGTCAAATATGAAAGAATGGAAATATAATACTTTGCTGAACAGATGTTATTAAATATTTTGTTTGATTTAAAACAAGATAATTAAACCTTACAGTCTTAACGCTTGAGAAAGTGATTGGGCAGATAAATAGTAAAGTAAATCAATATGACTAAATTCCTGGAACAGATTTCCCTTAAAGTACACAATAGCTTGTTTTTAAATGTTAAATAAAGTGGAATCATAACCAACTTTATGGAGAAATGAGTTTCCTTTGTTGTTTCCATTCTTGTTTAAAACCGCGAAGGAATTATTTTCCTGAAATATATTTGTTTATAGGTCAAACGTTTCATTTAATACACAAATGTATTATAATTCAATGCTCTGCAAAACTCTCTATAAGGAAATAATGGCAGAAATATTTTATTTATGTTAATATTTGTACTGCCAGATAAATACCTATAACCGTTCGAACTAAAAACAAAATCCACTATCCTGTAAACTTTTATCAATAATTTTCAATAAACTAACACTTGGTACAGAGAAATTTACAGAAATAATGAAATATAATTTATTTTTTAGCAAACATGGATTAAAGGCTATATGGAACCTGTATATTCAATGTGGGACTCGTTTTAAGTGGAATTATATTACTTGGCCACAACTTGATTCCAGACAGGATAAAACTGTGTAGTATTTTATTGAAAGTTGTCAACCTTGACATTCTAAATCTCTTAAATAATACACTATAACATTGTCGTGTCTTACACATCCTCTTCTCGTTGACAATCACTGAACTATTCGATATATCCTTTAAAACCTAAAAGTTCTTAATAATTTTCAGTTTTATATTTTGGTATCCTAGGTAAGGTACTTTATTCAATTGTAATCTATACAAGGTCCTGCACGTTCTCTGGTCATTTATTGAGCGTTTCAGTGAATGGAAAGTGGATCAGTATTGGTCTGTCAGCAAAATTTATATATTTATTTTACTAATTAGTTTTGTTTTTTAATTAGGTATAATTTTAATTACGGTTTCGGGTACCATTAAGTATTTTCTACCACATGTATTTCCAATTCCTGCAGCTTTATTTTTATTTTCATTTCACCACACGAATTTCATTTGGTTGCCACATAAAATACTCCGGTCTGGTAGAGAGAGCCAATTTGCATTCTATAAGAGCCCAATCTAGTTTCCTGTATGTATACTGGTAGAGACGTTTCCTCTATGACAAGAATTGACAATCAGCCGAGCTAATTTTAGTGGAGGTCTATAAATATGACAGTGTAAGATATTACAAAAAATTATAAATTGGTTTAATTTCAGATTACATTTTATCTAATCGTATTTAGTGTACTAGTTACGTCAAAATCTGCCAACGAGATAAAGATACTAAAATGGTGGCTCGAACGTGTGCAAAACTAGATTAGTACAAACTATCTCTCACATCCCAGAGTACTTTTTCATGATTTTTCCAACCACACTTTTCCTTGTTCGATTTACATTTACCGAGAGCTAGGTATGTTTAAGCTATCATGGTACATTCGTGATTAGAACATAGTAGATATCATAAGAATCGTGAAATTTAATAATAACAGTCTTCGTTTCTTATTGAATGTAATAAAATATAACATGTGAAATACACTAAAACAATCATACTAAAACTTCCTATTCGTACGTGGCTGTGTTATACTTCCGATATGAGTGTGGTGAATTCCGTTAGACTAAAAATAGACGTCTCCACCACAACCAAATACCACGAACTCTGTCCCATGGTTCGTGGTCTTTTCGTGGAGCTAATATTCGTGGAGCCGAGAATATTTAATCCATTATTTATTCTGCTTAAAGGCGAGTGAACCACACCATAGGACGCTCGGAGATCGAATGTAACGATTAAAATTATCCTTATAAAGAGAATTACTTTTATTATTGTACACTTCCTGCACTTCGGTATGAACATAGTTGAGTATTGTGCTTTTGTTAACATAGGGAACACATTAATCATGAATAATTCTCAGTATACAAGTACACAGTTGTATATCTTCCTTTGAGTTATTATACTGTACATAACTGTAAATTGCAGTTTTAAATGCTCATTATACAATAGACATATTAGTTTTCTAATCCTTATTTCCTTTAGAGATATTTATGATAAGCACATTTCAAGGATCGGACAAGTAAAAAGCATCTCTTTATCTCTCTGATCCCTTAGACGCATCACCATGTAAATCCTTTGTCACTAACAAGCTTAGATTAAAGCTAAGTATTTTACTATTGGCAAAGGGGGAAAATGAGTTATTTATTATGCTTTAACAGCTAGTAAAACATATCTCTATATAAGTATAAAATCTGTTATTTCATTATATAATCTCAGATTTTCCCCTGGAATCTAAGTGTTTAGATTTTTAGCTTTTATAACTTCATAACACACTATATAAAACCTGACTAAATGATGTAACGAATTTATAACGATATTTGTACGAATGTATAAATGATATTCCTTCAAAAATCGGCAATTTTTCATTCAATTACAGCAATGTTGATTAACATCTCACATAATTAACCCATAGCAGATTTATGAATGATATAAGCAACTATGCATAAATATCCTTTTCAAAAAGATTATTAGTGAGTTCTTATGAAATTAAATTGAAGGTTTATAAATTACAGATTCTCTTATAGAGTACAAACGGATGGACACAACATGAGGCATACAATAGCAGTACGATATTTATTGCCATTAGGCACAACTGCTGCAATACCTCATATTAGCTTTATGTTGCTCTGTTTTTTATAAAAGCTATTATAATCAAGTTTAATGCAGACAGACATAGACTAATGTTAATGTCCGGAAATCAAATTAGCCAATTACAGCAGCACGTGACTGCATCAATCCAATATTGTGGCTAATGAGAGTTAAGGCTACAATGTACAGCCTATTTTTATTTACAAATGATACTCCTGTTATTTTTTTAATTAATAATTAGTCTATCTGTGACAAAATATAAAAACACTATATTTTAATTTGGTCAGTTTTTGTGAGTCATAACTGAAACCATTAACTCTTTTAGAATTCAGTATTTAGGAAAAAGCTTTTACATTGTTTATTTCTTTCTAAAATAATTAGGAAAGAGGTTTTTGACTAACATATTCTAAGAAAAATGCAAGAAAAAACACAAAATTATCAATATAAATCAAATATAATTTGGTCTTCCCTTTCTTTTACAAATTTTGAATTTAAATGTAAACTTTGTAAGCAGGATTATAGAGAATGTTAGAGTATTAGAAGACCGGAATAACAACGAGAGATCTTATAACTCTGAAGAAAAAGTGGAGAAGTATCAACACGGAAGTTGTATAGTTTAAAGGAAATGGAACTTGTTTGTGAAGTAATATTAAAACAATGTTTCATACAGATATAAAATTGTATACACAACATGTTTTGTTACGTAAGTAGCGGTGGAATGAATAGATATCGTCATAGCTATGTCAGAATATCAAATCGTAATTCTCTATGCAATAAAACACATATACAAAATTCACAGAATTTTTTCTGTTATTTGGATTTGTGTATCTAGAGTAACATGCAAACTGTATTTTAAATATTTTAGTCTCCGAATTGATACATTTTATCTTCTTAAAAGTCCAACTGGTTCTAATATTCTGGAAATTTATATTGCGAAATAACCTAAAATGACTCGGCTGGTTAATTTAAAGTTTGCAGTTTCATCTAACTGAAGAGAGGGAGTCAATCAATCAATCAATCAAATAAATTTATTTTCCAAAAACAAATTTCCAACACTTGTACATGTTAATGCATGAAAATTGACAGCACATAGAACAAAGTCTGTGCTTGCTGTCCAGTTCAAATCTAGAATGTACAAAGTATAAATAATAAAATAAGAAATGCTATATGTTAATGAAAAATAAATAAATAAAAACAGAAATGAACTAAAGGAAACTTTAAATAAAAAATAAAAACTTGGCAGTCTATACATAATTTAAAGTATAAATCTAATCAAAATCACACAAAAAAATTCTAGAATATGCTGTCTTAGCACGCATTTAAATAAAACACGGTAAAAACAAATGAAGATGGACAAACAAAAAATACATTGTCGCAGAGACGATGACGCACGGATGACAGTAATGAGTGGAAGTTAATGACTGTATCGGTAAAGTTAGTAATAGCAATGATTTCGTTGTTTTCATTGGTAACGGTAAGACCGTCCGGACCGAACATACGAAGCCAGGCAGTGACCACCCGCTTGAAGCCACTAACAGGCTCGTCCTGCAGGTCCCTTACAAACAACCAGTCGGAGTCGGCAAAACTTTTGCATGAATAAGAGTTTTTATTTGCATAAAGTTGCGTTGCAACAGAGTATTGCCAGTATTCATCCATTCATAAAACACAACTGATATTCTGCAACCAACACTTTGAAAATACATTAAATGAGTGGAGTTATTAGATAATCATTTCATCTGTTAATACATCTTTTAAACTGTGTCGCTACAATTTCGCAGCTTCTCAGGCTTAACGGTTATCATTCTTTGAACATTTATAACAATGTTATTAATATAATGGCATTATTTTTTTTAGAGAGGGTTTGAGGAATTATAAAGCATTTGTTTACAAATAAATAGTGAACTATTACACAAATATGTATGATTCTTCTTTTTTTTATTAATAATTCAAATCAATAGGAATCAAAGCCAACTCAATACTAAACTATTCTCATTGAATGGCCTAAAAAGTAATTGAAATAATGCTGTAAAACTTTCTAAAATCCGCCTCTTTAATATTGTTAAATTCGGGCAGTATTAATGTTTTTATACAGTTACTCATAATATACGATTTAGTGTCATTCATTTATTTTAATCTTCGTTCATATAAGGACCAGAAGAATAGGGATTCATTTTTACATGATGAGAGTTTTTGTCAATTTTATTGCTTTTTAATTTTATTTCATATTAATTTTAGAAATAGTCAGCCTGCCTTCTTAGAACTGGAAAACAATAGAATGTACCTTGAGTACGAATTTATTAAATATAAAAAGTAAAAAAATTGTTTAATCAAAATACCAAAATCTAATCTTTTATAATCTGTGATGCTTTGACATAATTTGGCGTACAGGCTGTTCATTAACCTCCAAATATTTATGTGTGTACTAATAAAATGTTCATTCTAAACAATGTTAAGCTTTTAAACTTGTTTAATAATATATTAGTGGTTGTGGCCTAATAATCAATTTCTGATTATGTAATTAACAATTTACGACAAACTTGTAAGACTTCGCATAACGTAGTTATGGTGGAAAGGGTTGATCCAATTGGGGTTAAAATGGTTTAACGTTATGTGTAGACAACATGTTGCTCCAACGTGCATTGACTTCGTTATTAAAACATTGTAGTGCAATAAACTGTTCACCTGGGGATAAAATGTAAAACACCTAGATTAAATTTGATTTTGTAGTCTAGGTTTCTGATGTCGTTGGAGTTATGGGTTCCTCATATGAAAAATATAGTTTCTAAGGAACGCAAAGCTAAACTTGGATGTCATGAAAGATTTGACTTTTGAGCTTAGTGACTGGATATCAGCTGTATAGTGAACTCAAGTGAAACATAGGATCACTTTGTCAATCCGCTTAGAGCCGACACTTCACCAGTTTACAACTACGTACAAGCTCCAGGACATTGCGGAGATACTCGTACTTGAGCAGTGGCGCGGTCTAGTGAACTCAAGCGAAACATAGTATCACTTTGTCAATCCGCTTTGAGCCGACACTGTTCACCAGTTGACAACTACAAACTCCAGGACATTGCGGGGATACTCGTACTTGAGCAGTGGCTGCGGTCTAGTGAACTCAAGCGAAACATACTATCACTTTGTCAATCCGCTTAGAGCCGACACTGTTCACCAGTTGACAACTACAAACTCCAGGACATTGCGGGGATACTCGTACTTGAGCAGTGGCTGCGGTCTAGTGAACTCAAGCGAAACATACTATCACTTTGTCAATCCGCTTAGAGCCGACACTGTTCACCAATTGACTACAAGCTCCAGGACATTGCGGGTATACTCGTACTTGAGCAGTGGCTGCGGTCTAGTGAACTCAAGCGAAACATACTATCACTTTGTCAATGCTCTTAGAGCCGACACTGTTCACCAATTGACTACAAGCTCCAGGACATTGCGGGTATACTCGTACTTGAGCAGTGGCTGCGGTCTAGTGAACTCAAGCGAAACATACTATCACTTTGTCAATGCGCTTAGAGCCGACACTGTTCACCAATTGACTACAAGTTCCAGGACATTGCGGGTATACTCGTACTTGAGCAGTGGCTGCGGACATTCTCGATGTGAGAGAGTTAAACTTTAGAGACTTCTGAACTTCTGGAAAGTCTCAGCTAATGGAAGACTTGTGGGATCTTAACATTTCTGCCACCTGGAGGCTTTTAGAGATTTAAACTTCCACACTTCTAATTTTAAGTTTATGTATACGGACCTGGTTTGAGTTTCTTACAGAATACTCGAATCACATCTATTCTACAAAATGTTTATGCCAATTTCTGATGAAAAACATGCATCTAAACTACGTCAAGTAAAACTATTTCAATCTTTAAAATTCGATGTATGGGATTTAGTACGACTTAATAAGTGTTTTCCAATGAATCATGTTTAAAATAATATGTAAGAGTATGATTGTATTTATATTTGTTTAGATAAGAAAGATGTAATAGATTAATTTAAAGTGCACCTAACAGCACTCTCTTCAAATCATTTTTAAGCACTATTTTAGGTAAAATTACTGTCTTGAAAATTCACAATTAATTATTTATCTTATAAAAAATTAATTTGTTACTGTTTGGGTATTGGTAATTACATGCAAATTTTAATAAATGTGATCTGTATTTATAACCCTATACAACCACCCCTATGCGTAAAATTGGTCATAATTATAACGTGATGAATGTTTATTCGGGAAATAAGTATTTAATAAGAGAAATATATGTGTCATACAATTAACATTTCTAAAATATAATACATTTACCTCAAATAACGTTACTGCAGGTTAGTATTGTACACATGAACCACAACTAAGCTAATAGTTCTAGCTGCAATATCACTGTATTACGTCAGCAACAAAAGGCGCAGATGTATTCACGCCGAGTTCTAAGAACTAAACTATATAAGACTGTTCAAGCGGGTAACCAGTTAACGAGCTAACTTTGCCACTGCCTTCAAACGATCTTAATTCATCATGAGTTCATGTCAACACTAACAGTGAACCGCAGCGTACATTACATCCTCTACAGTATGTGTTTATGAATGTGTCACTGAGACACTTCTGATTTACTCCTCACTACAATGTGCTTACTAATGTATAGCATCACTTATTAATGAGTTACGTACTCGTTTTGTACAGACATAATATTTGGTAATATTAACTGTCTGATATTGACTCATAGCTTACACTCGAGATCAATTTCAGGGAATGCCGTCGTTCCATCTAGTGTAGAATATTAATATTTACAACAAATTCATTTATCAAATTGTGTAATGGAAATGAGCAAGTATATATTACACTACTCGTTATACTAACGAAGAGTTTGCCATGAAGGCCAACAGAGCAGAAAGCAAAGTTGAACATAAAGGACTGCAGTGCAAGCTGTAAACAGATTCCAAGGATACTCGTCAAGGATATCGCAATCAAGGTCAGTGCAGACTACAGAACAGCCTCTCAACTGTCAAGGCATTGTATCCTGAACGAAGTTGAAGAGAAAGGGCTGCAGTGCATACAGTAAACAGACTCCGAGGATACTCGTCAAGGATAACGCAATCAAGGTCAGTGCAGACTACAAAACAGCCTCTCAACTGACAAGGCACTGTATCCTGAACGAATTTGAAGAGAAAGGGCTGCAGTGCATACAGTAAACAGATTCCGAGATACTCTTCAAAGATAACGCAATCAAGGTCAGTGCAGACTACAGACTACAGAACAGCCTCTCAACTGTCAAGGCATTGTATCCTGAACAAAGTTGAAGAGAAAGGGCTGCAGTGCATGCAGTAAACAGATTCCGAGGATACTCGTCAAGGATAACGCAATCAAGGTCAGTGCAGGCTACAGACTACAGAACAGCCTCTCAACTGTCAAGGCATTGTATCCTGAACGAAGTTGAAGAGAAAGGGCTGCAGTGCATGCAGTAAACAGATTCCGAGGATACTCGTCAAGGATAACGCAATCAAGGTCAGTTGCAGACTACAGAACAGTCTCTCAACTGTCAAGGCATTGTATCCTGAACGAAGTTGAAGAGAAAGGGCTATAGTGCATGCAGTAAACAGATTCCGAGGATACTCGTCAAGGATAACGCAATCATGGTCAGTGCAGACTACATACTACAGAACAGCCTCTCAACTGTCAAGTCATTGTATCCTGAACGAAGTTGAAGAGAAAGGGCTGCAGTGCATGCAGTAAACAGATTCCGAGGATACTCGTCAAGGATAACGCAATCAAGGTCAGTGCAGACTAAAGAACAGCCTCTCATCTGTCAAGGCATTGTATCCTGAACGAAGTTGAACAGAAAGGGCCGCAGTGCATGCAGTAAACAGATTCCGAGGATACTCGTCTAGGCTAACGCAATCAATGTCCGTGCAGACTACAGACTACAGAACAGTCTCTCAACTGTCAAGGCATTGTATCCTGAACGAAGTTGAAGAGAAAGGGCTGCAGTGCATGCAGTAAACAGATTCCTAGGATACTCGTCAAGGATATCGCAATCAAGGTCAGTGCAGACTACAGAACAGCCTCTCAACTGACAAGGCATTGTATCCTGAACGAAGTTGAAGAGAAAGGGCTGCAGTGCATGCTGTAAACAGATTCCGAGGATACTCGTCAAGGATAACGCAATCAAGGTCAGTGCAGACTACAGAACAGCCTCTCAACTGTCAAGGCATTGTATCCTGAACGAAGTTGAAGAGAAAGGGCTGCAGTGCATGCAGTAAACAGATTCCGAGGATACTCGTCAAGGATAACGCAATCAAGGTCAGTGCAGACTACAGAACAGCCTCTCATCTGTCAAGGCATTGTATCCTGAACGAAGTTGAAGAGAAAGGGCCGCAGTGCATGCAGTAAACAGATTCCGAGGATACTCGTCAAGGCTAACGCAATCAAGGTCCGTGCAGACTACAGACTACAGAACAGTCTCTCAACTGTCAAGGCATTGTATCCTGAACGAAGTTGAAGAGAAAGGGCTGCAGTGCATGCTGTAAACAGATTCCGAGGATACTCGTCAAGGATAACGCAATCAATATCAGTGCAGACTACAGACTACGGAACAGCCTTTCAACTGTCAAGGCATTGTATCTTGAACGAAGTTGAAGAGAAAGGGCTGCAGTGCATGCAGTAAACAGATTCGTAGGATACTCGTCAAGGATATCGCAATCAAGGTCAGTGCAGACTACAGACTACAGAACAGCCTCTCAACTGTCAAGGCATTGTATCCTGAACGAAGTTGAAGAGAAAGGGCTGCAGTGCATGCAGTAAACAGATTCCGAGGATACTCGTCAAGGATAACGCAATCAAGGTCAGTGCAGACTACAGAATACAGAACAGCCTCTCAACTGTCAAGGCATTGTATCCTGAACGAAGTTGAAGAGAAAGGGCTGCAGTGCATGCAGTAAACAGATTCCGAGGATACTCGTCAAGGATAACGCAATCAAGGTCAGTGCAGACTACAGAACAGCCTCTCAACTGACAAGGCACTGTATCCTGAACGAATTTGAAGAGAAAGGGCTGCAGTGCATGCAGTAAACAGATTTCGAGGATACTCGTCAAGGATAACGCAATCAAGGTCAGTGCAGACTACAGACTACAGAACAGCCTCTCAACTGACAAGGCTCTGTATCCTGAACGAAGGACACTACCGAGTGCGCGTTACGATCGCCCGGACCCCTCCTGCTTTACTGGCCTGCTTCATATTTATGTTTTTACAAGTAGGTACCTTAACTTATCAACCTAAAACCGCGTTGGAGTATCTGATGTTTATAGGACAGCACGATACTGAAGGACTGGGACTGATAAAGCCAACCAGTTATTTGATCAAGTGATAAGTTTCAAAAAAGGAATGAGATAGTGAATGACCTCTAGCTTTCACCATTAACGTTCTTTCACCACTAGATTTACAATGAAGGATAACTTGGTGGCACCACAAGACATTTTGGGGTTTCTTCCAAATACTGAACTTTTTTACAGTTAAGTTTTTTTTAATTAAATTTGTATATCGTTGTAAGTAATGCTGAATTTAGTTGTTTGTTAAAGTGGTTAAAAAGTATAAGGGCAATTCCAAAACTTTTGCTCACTCTGTATAAACTTATTCATGTATTCTACCAATTCATTGTTTCACTCATAAAAAGTTATATGAAATACAGTAAAAATACCGATTGTGTCGTGTTCGTCGTTACAGTTGTCAGTTATCTGCAAGAACAGTGTATCGTGTTGAACAGTGGACATGTCCTGACCTGCCTGGAGCTAAACGTTGCTCGACACAGAGAAACAACTTTACTCCAACTTTGGTTACAGTTAGATTGACTGTAGGGAGCTGTTATTTATATTATTTCCTTTGAACGTTTATTTTAATACAATCACTTTCTGACCAATATAATCTACAGAATTGTCCACAAAAGGAAAAATTACATGATAGAAATCAGTGGCTGTCGCCACTTTTTTCTTGAATATTTATTTCACAAACTACTAAACTGTGTATATAAAACCAATTCAATTATTTCTCAATTTAAAAATATAAACTTATCGAATAGCTTTGCATTTAGAAACATGCGGCTTCCGTTGGTTAACTCTAGTTACGCATGTGTCTGTGATGGACAAATCCATTTTATAAGTGAACCATAACAGATGTTTTATTAATCACTTTAGAGATAACCTTGAAGTCTAATATAGTTCAATATCAATATTTATATTATAATTGATTTTCTTCATCTCGCGAATGTTTCGTTATGGGTACATATGATAAACTGACATTGCGAAATTATACATTAAAATTCAATTTAATTTAATTCGAATTGGGATATATTTTCTAATGTTATTTCATTTTATAATTTATCAATTTAAGACTTTTAAAGTGTGTTGTGTTTTATTATATATAGGTAAGTTCAGCTGTCAATATTGCAAGATGGGAGAAATTGTTAGACAAAACATTACTACTATTTCATAAACCTAAGTTAAAAAAACTCTTATATTTATCTATAAAATAATAATTTTCAGCTTTTGGAGCATACATTGGGTGCTTCATGATAAAAAACCTTTCTAAATGGATAAATTGTTACACTTTAATGCTATCTATAACTCCTATCTGTAAATCTATATGGTTATCTATAACTCCGACTGCATACATGAGGTGCGAATATGGCAGTGCTGTCAACTCCATCACGAATCGGTGATGTACAGACCAAATACCATCTTCGTAGACTAATATTGGTGTAACGGTTTGCTTCACAAAACAAAACCAACTTCAATGCCACAATCATCTAAGAAAAAACGACAGTGATATCGTCTCAAAGTTTTAAACTACTTCAGAAGTCATTACCATTAACCAACCAACTAACGAGTGTTACAGTAACATTTTCTCGTAACGTATGACGTGAAAATTCTACTTAAACTTAGTTGAGTCTTTAATAGTAAATTTTATTACTACGTCTTCTCTCTGTTGTTCTGACAATGAAATTTTGATTCTCTCATAAAACTTTTAAATTACTATATCTGACCAGTCTTTCTCACTTAACAGATACACAAAAGAATATGTATGTTTTCTACAAAAAGTTATATATCCTATGTGGATACTATTGTCGTGGATTAACTCTGGACATTTTCAAATTGAGAGAGCACCGCTTCATCTTCAATGACAGTTTAACAAATGGTGTTTGGAGCAGTAGTATTTATGATACCCAAAAATTTAACGTAGACACAAGCTTTTTATAATGAATTTTAAACTAGACGATGCCAACTTACCTTGCCTTCCAAGTCCAGGAGTGTTTCCACAAACAAAGTTTAAAAAAGGTTTGCCGTGTTGACTTAGTAACAGTGTCAAAGTTTTTATATCCAAACTTTGTTGCAGTTCGCAAAAGAGTTGAGAACACGCCAGTTACAGTTACTACTGTCCCTCAACTAGAACCGCTGTTTGTAACCTTTGACAACAGCACTCTACATTGTGGTCTTAATATTAGTTTAGTGGTGCAGAAAACTTAATACTGCAATAAGTTCTCAAATACAAGTACAGTATTACATTTCTAATTATGAGTATTTTGTTATTGTTTTTGTATTATACTGATATTTAACTTAAAACCTTCATGTTTTAAGTAAAAATATATTTTCTTCCCTTCAGATTTCCTAAAGAATTGTCATATTTGTCTCCAATTACTTCCTTATAACGTAAGAATGAGTTCCAAGATCGTATAGGGCTGTCTAATTTTCATTATTTTGGTATATTGAAGGAAGAACAGTACATCTCTCTTCCGCACTTGACTTATCTAGACCTGTAAAAGATTCATTTATCAGGAGATAAGACCTAGAGGGTCGCAGAAAACCGGTTTTTAATAAACAGTTGCACAGTTTAGTATTAAATAAATTTATCTACTAAACGGCCATTATCTCTCTTTAAGACGCCTTGGTATTGCTATTTACCATGTTGATTTCTGAATAGGAAAAGTTTTTTTCTTTTTACATTGTTAATCCTTTTGATTAGAGACATTACGCATTAAATATATATTATAATATATAAATAATTTTACGTACTTAAAGCAAATAAACTCCCCTCAAATTTAGTGATAAGAGAACATTTATTCTATATTGAATTGTCTGTTACAGTCTTCATGAATAATGTAAATACATTCGAAAGTCCTATTGATACAATCACGTACCACGTTTATTTACGCATTTATTCATTCTATCCAAAAGTTATACGCTTAAGAAACTAAAAGGACTAAATTTTATTTACATTAGCAAAAATCAATATTCAGCAGTTTTGGAATATTGTGGCTGAAACCTGTATAAAAGGGTATTAATGGTATTTATCTCAGGTTTTATTGAAATAATTAATATAATTTTTTTATAATTTAATAAACATCTTTCTTAATTTACAGTTATTTCAACTCAAAGAATATACATTCAATCAACGTATATTCTTCATATCTTGTGCTTGATTTCTTAATCAAAAAAATTTTTTCTGAAACTGTTTTCTTGGTGTGAATTTAAATTTCTTTATTCTGTTGCTTAGTTCAAATTTATTCTAGGTGTTTTAAGTACTTTTATGGCGTTCTTACTCTCAGTACACACATTGCAACTAACTTGAAACGGTTCTTTAACGAAGCTGGATTTGTGAAAAGAAAACATTTCTGTGCAGCAGTTTTTATTTCTCTGCTATCAAACAGATATGTGATCGATATCCACTCAGCTCTAGGGTCCAATATCGACTTCAACAACCTTATCGAGAACCGATCTCCTTCAATGGACACAGGCCAATAATATCCAACACTCTGTAGAACCGCGGGAATTATTTTGGAAAAATGCATTTAGATGATTAACCGAATTATCGTAAAAGTAACTTTAAGTTTGAACTGTTCTCTTCAGTATCACGGCTCATTCCATAAATTATCTTTTTTGTCTGGGAAACGAACGTCCGCTCCACTGTCAGACTTCTAATCCGACTAAGCAGTTTCTCTTAAACTATCTTCAATAATCTAGCCAACTTGGAGGTGAAGATAGGCAATTTTGGACTCTTTTCTGTTTAAAAAAAAAAACTTTTTTAGAGCCAATTTGATGATGTTCTTCCTATATATATATATATATATATATATATATATATATATGTACAGGGTGTACATAAAGTCCTGCACGGGTATAATATTTTCTGAACGATAACAGATAAATCAACAAGATTTGGTACATCAATACTACACTTAAAAATCTACTTTTTGAAGGAAACTATGAGTTTTCTGTAATATCATGGGGACGTCCCGCAAAGAGTCGGAAGGAAATCTTAAATAGGAGCATAGGTCAATATGCACATCATTTTAAAGGACTTATGTATCAGAGTTTAATGCCGCAAACCGCACTCAAAAAGATTGATCCAGTACAAAATGGCGGCTGTTCAAAGGTTTTACTTGGTTACATTTTATTAGTAGCCATAACCCCAGTACAACAAAACTGCAACCAAACGAATACTGCAGCTAACTACTACATTATGCTTGTCAGTTGTACAGAAGTGAATTATGACGTTAGTTGTCCTCAAGGGTTACAAATTTGGTCCTAATATATTGATAACGGGGAAAACCTGATAACAGTAACAAAATTAGAAATCTGTTATCTTTGGGTCGCAGTTAGGACTTTCCTATTAGGCAGTCTATTCCTGGTAGGCTAATCTAGTTTTCTTGTTTTAGTAGTGCTGTCCATCCCACATAGGTCAATATGGACATCATTCCAAGGGCTTATCTAGCTGAGTTTAATGCCGCAAACCGCACTCAAAAAGATTGATCCAGTACGAAATGGCGGCTGTTCAAATGTTTTATTTAAAAAATATGTTTACTTACCGAATGTTTTCGGAGTAAATGCTCGAATTGTGAATGTTCGGCTGCCTCTCGTGAAAGTAGTCATTAAATAAATGGCATGCTTCCTTGTGTGATCGTCTGTTATTTCCCCAACCAACCATCATAAGAAGTGTTATACGTTCACGTTCGTCAAGCGACATAGTGTAGTTGAAGAACTACAAGCAATACGACAAACTCTTTTGTACTAAAGCGCACTGATAGAAAGGATGGACAGCACTACTAAAACAAGAAAACTAGAATAGCCTACTATGAGTAGACTGGCTAATAGGAAAGTCCTAACTGCGACCCAAAGATAACAGATTTCTAATTGTTACTGTTATCAGGTTTTCCCCGTTATCAATATATTAGGACCAAATTTGTAACCCTTGAGGACAACTAACGTCATAATTCACTTCTGTACAACTGACAAGCATAATGTAGTAGTTAGCTGCAGTATTCGTTTGGTTGCAGTTTTGTTGTACTGGGGTTATGGCTACTAATAACATGTAACCAAGTAAAACCTTTGAACAGCCGCCATTTTGTACTGGATCAATCTTTTTTGAGTGCGGTTTGCGGCATTAAACTCTGCTAGATAAGCCCTTTAAAATGATGTACATATTGACCTATGCTCCTATTTAAGATTTTCCTTCCGACTCCTTGCGGGACGTCCCCATGATATTACAGAAAACTGATAGTTCCTTCAAAAAGTAGATTTTTAGGTGTAGTATTGATGTACCAAATCTTGTTGATTTATCTGTTATCGTTCAGAAAATATTATACCCGTGCAGGACTTTATGTACACCCAGTATATATTTGATAAGCTCATCGCTGGGTGATACGGACGTATTAAAGATATCTGTATAAGTGTGAAATTAACTGATAACACAGTCTACAAATACTATAAATACTGTGTCTTGAGGTTATTATATAGTCAAGAACGAGTTTAAAATGTCATCACTAGCACATCTTCCAACAAATCGATTGCCTAATTTTTTTTTTTTTAATGGTTCAGTAGTAAACTTGAGTGCAATAAAACTAAAATGTAAAATTAAAATGTATGTTCTCATAAGATTAATATCATAGTGTTACATTTGAATTTTTATCCAAATAAATCACTTACTTTATTATCTTCAGCTCAAATATTATAACAAAATAGTTTTCTTTGATCTTACTTAGAGGATTTAATGTTCCTTTGAGAAAGGCACTTTTTTATGTACGAGAAAGTAATTTTTATACAACAGTAAAGTTGTAATTAAACCACCAAAGTTTGCGTTCCTTGTTGGTTTGCAGGCGGTCAACAAAATGTCAGGAGTTTATTACTTGGAGGTACCTGAGTGCACCAAAAGGCTAGTACAGGTACGTTAGAATATTCCACATTTGTTTATGGATGGACTAAATAAGACATGAATGGTACATTTTATTCTCTGCTTAATATGGTTAGTAACGTTATCCCGTCACAGTTTTTAGTATATGGTTTAAATACAATAATTAACCATAGACCACTAATTATACAACTTCCCAATGTCTTAGAAAGGTAACATTTCACTCACGTGCCTCATGATGTAAATATAAAAAGAAATCCAATTCATGAATTGGGGGATTTTTATGGTGTTTTAACTCCTAGAATAAATATATTTTGATTTTCAAATTCCCGAAGTTCTAGAAATATTGAATTAAATAACGTTCTTCGTGTCGCTAATATAAAAACAAAATAATTTTCAAGAATATTAACATCGTAAAAACCGGTTTCAACCCTAGAAAAACTATATTTTGGTTCAACTTCCAATCACCAACAACGATGAAATTTGAAATGCAAGTGTTATTTTCTCTCAACTCGCAAAGCAAAAACGTCTAATGAAGATTATCCACCCTAGGAACTGAAATAAAGTTGCAGCCGGTAGAAGAACTACTCGTATATTTTTTTGTCTTACTTCCCACTAGAAAAATTTTACTAAGCTTTTATAAATTACCGTTATGTGCCCACGTGGGCACTACCTTCCCAATACACATCACTTTGATGTAGATATTCGTATCTAATGACTTTACCTTTTAACACATTTTAATAATTAATAATTTTTATTACGCAGCGATTAAGAGAATTCGTTAGAATTTTTTATATATTTTTTATATCTATACTTATAGAACTATTGTTAAAATATGTAACTTGCCCAATAGAGAAATGTATTAATTAAAAAAATGTCTAAAGAAAAATAGAGAAACAGCATATACTAAACTTTACAATAATAAAATTTAATTTTGAACTTCAGTTTAATATATCTCAGGTTTCTAACACTCAAAAATAGAAAATATTAATAATGAATAGATTTTGTAAACAGTGTGATACATAGAAATAACAGAAGTTCTATTGAATTTAAAAAGTTTATTTTAAAAACTGAATTGATTTGAGATAGACTAGATGTTATTTATTTAGTCAGAATCAATATTGCAACATAAAAGATACTCATTTAGTAATGTATTTTTATTTAGGAATATGTTGAAGTGGCAGATGATGTGTTTGTGTTCACCGTGCGTTGGTTTCCAGTCTAATAAACTTGTAAGGCAATTTCCCTTCACAGATAAATCGGCGACCTACGTCCTGGATAAAGCCCATTAGCTCGTCCTCAAAGTGACAGGTCGGACAGCAGACGGGTGTGTTGGGACAAAGTTGACTTTATACAAGTACACAGTATGCGGTATAATCTGAAGTATTGTCTAACACGTGTTCAATTGGTAAAAATTGCTAAATCGTTAAATGTGTTTGAACTGTGTAACTGAATTTCAATAAGCGACACCATATTGCGCTTCTTAACGATAGTCAGAATTAAACAGATGCAGAAGATAATTTCTTGTAAATAAAGTTCATTCCGCATATTCACTGGAACTAAAATCTCAGTTGGGTCACAAACACCGTTTACTCCTTAGTTGTGAATGTACAGTTTCCAACAATGCTCTTTTCATGCTGAAGTTTCATGATAGGTCCTCTTTTTCAGAACCTGAAACACAAATATTGCCATCGTAATTTCTTTGTTCAAGCCACGAAGAAATCTGAGTTGGTGAGAATACAAATCAACCAGTATTGATATAATTTCAAAATACGATGACCTTGAGCTACGTTATTTGATTACAGCTACACAAAATCATCATGTTTGAAGTTTATCCGGCTTAGTAAATATCGTTGTACAGACACCTATACCATCTATTTTTACCACAGAGTATATACTCCTGCCAGATGCGCTTGGACCTTATAAGATTATACAGTCTCTTGTCACCAACTGGTATCTTGGTGAACATAAACAATTTGTTATATTTATAATGTATTTAAATAGTTTTATAAAATATTTCATCACCATAATAAATTAAGAAAATTAATCTAAAAGTATAAGTGTGACATCATATGTAGTTAAATAATGATTTTACTTCATGTTGAATTTAAATATTAAATTTACTATTTCATAAGAGAATTTCTGTATTTTGATTCATATTTAAATTGTTTTAATGTTTGAATCTTTGATAAAATTAACTGAATTTAATAATAGTTAAAAAACTAATTAATAACACATATCGATGATTGACAGGGGGGTGATAACTACACTAAGAGTGGGCGTGCCAGACGCTTCGGTTGGCGAGGATCCGTAATCCTGTAGGGACGGTATGTCTCCCTGTATAAACCAACACAGTAAAACACAGAACGCTAAGTAGACCAGTGTGGGGATATGAGACAAAGATCGCATAAATATATCACGTGCAGTTTCGTGTTTAATATTCTCAATAAATATATGCTCATTAAAACCTTTGTGAAGAAAGAACGACTACAGACAATTTTATCTCGTCCCTCTCCCTATAACATCCATATTGAGGAGTTAAATAATTTATTCTAAAGTTTCTAATTTATAAGAAAGATACATATAAAAGTTAGTACGATGACATGCCACACTATTTGGCGCACACCTCACTAGATTCCTAACACAGATCTGTTCATTGACATATACTGTAATCCTATTGTCTCACCACCTTAATTTATATATTTTTATTACTTAATGCAAGCTCGTCATAATTCACACCCCAACTAGATTAATGTAAAGTTCGACTAGAAGCGCTGTTGTTATGCCGTTACAACTGGGCTATAACGACTGAGCCGGTCATATATCATGGGTAACTGACCAACTTTGTTGCTGACCGCACAATTTAACACAGCAATTCCTGCCACTCTCGTTATGCCCTTGGTTCGCTCCTGTTGTGAGTCATTATCAACGAGGTAAAATGTACGGACAGCAGATCCTGTTTCATTGAAATGATACAATTACTATTATAATGATGTTTTGTTTAAGTGTTCATACGGGATTTAACAGCGTGTTCTTTACGATTCATTCTATCAAGTAACAGAAAACATTGTTCGATACAGAAAAATATTTTGTTCCCAAATAGTCATCCCAACTTCACATGCAATGATTTTGTAGATGCCAATTCGTCACCAGAGATAAAAACATATTCCATGAGCTAAAATTCAACTCTTATGGTACAAGTTTTCTTTTTTGTTTAAGTTTATACATACATTGATCTTAAAAAGAAGTAGATTATCAGTCGCTCTAGTTTTTGTAGGGATCTAATGTTTGAAGTTTTTAAAATACCAAACGATAATATATTTTTTATATACTACATCACACACTTAAATCGACCGTCAGGTACGAAAATAAAACTGAAATCAGCGTCAGGCAACTATATAAATATCGAGAACTTGGCTTATATTTCGCCGTTCAGTATCTATGTCTTGTTAACTGACGGTATTATACATTCTACCTATGTATTTTATAGGGTTTTTAGTGTCAAGCTAAAACAAGTGTAACCTGAAAAAAATATTTTTTAATATTTAAACCCTTATGCTACCATTTTTTTTACATCCACAAATAGTGTTTACTAAGGATCGATCTCTTCCTCAGGGAACAAGTCACAATATCGAGTATGTTCGGCTTTATACGGTATTAATATTTAGTGGTAAATCTCCCAGTTAGTAAGTTTTTTATCTAGCTTATTCAAGATTGATGATTTAAAATTTCTTATGTACTGAAGGATGTTGAGCGTTAGTACAGAGGTCTATTTTTCTTTATCTTCAGTTTATTTTGGTTTTCTTATATGGTATTAAATGTTTAAGTAATTAGGAGTTAAAAAATCTAACCTGCATAACTCATTATCTACTTTTTATAGTTCCATATTTGCATTTAAATAATATTATTGTTCTTGAATTGTATTGCTGAATAGATTTCTTTCTATATAGCATTTAATACACACAATGCAATGAATTTGTCCTCTAGGATAAACAGCGATGTTCACTATGTAGCAATTACTTCTCCTGTACTGCAGCATAGTAGTGCTCCACATTAAGAGTTAAATAATGCAGGTTGTGTTTTAGCGAAGTGTGATATATGCCGCCATTACTTCTCCTGTACTACAGCATGGTAGTGCTCCACATTAAGTGTTAAATAATGCAGGTTGTGTTTTAGCGAAGTGTGATATATGCCGCCATTACTTCTCCTGTACTACAGCATAGTAGTGCTCCACATTAAGTGTTAAATAATGCAGGTTGTGTTTTAGCGAAGTGTGATATATGCCGCCATTACTTCTCCTGTACTACAGCATAGTAGTGCTCCACATTAAGTGTTAAATAATGCAGGTTGTGTTTTAGCGAAGTGTGATGTATGCCGCCATTACTTCTCCTGTACTACAGCATAGTAGTGCTCCACATTAAGTGTTAAATAATGCAGGTTGTGTTTTAGCGAAGTGTGATGTATGCCGCCATTACTTCTCCTGTACTGCAGCATAGTAGTGCTCCACATTAAGTGTTAAATAATGCAGGTTGTGTTTTAGCGAAGTGTGATGTATGCCGCCATTACTTCTCCTGTACTACAGCATAGTAGTGCTCCACATTAAGTGTTAAATAATGCAGGTTGTGTTTTAGCGAAGTGTGATGTATGCCGCCATTACTTCTCCTGTACTACAGCATAGTAGTGCTCCACATTAAGTGTTAAATAATGCAGGTTGTGTTTTAGCGAAGTGTGATGTATGCCGCCATTACTTCTCCTGTACTACAGCATAGTAGTGCTCCACATTAAGTGTTAAATAATGCAGGTTGTGTTTTAGCGAAGTGTGATGTATGCCGCCATTACTTCTCCTGTACTACAGCATAGTAGTGCTCCACATTAAGTGTTAAATAATGCAGGTTGTGTTTTAGCGAAGTGTGATGTATGCCGCCATTACTTCTCCTGTACTACAGCATAGTAGTGCTCCACATTAAGTGTTAAATAATGCAGGTTGTGTTTTAGCGAAGTGTGATGTATGCCGCCATTACTTCTCCTGTACTACAGCATAGTAGTGCTCCACATTAAGTGTTAAATAATGCAGGTTGTGTTTTAGCGAAGTGTGATGTATGCCGCCAATTACTTCTCCTGTACTACAGCATAGTAGTGCTCCACATTAAGTGTTAAATAATGCAGGTTGTGTTTTAGCGAAGTGTGATGTATGGCGCCATTACTTCTCCTGTACTGCAGCATAGTAGTGCTCCACATTAAGTGTTAAATAATGCAGGTTGTGTTTTAGCGAAGTGTGATGTATGCCGCCATTACTTCTCCTGTACTACAACATAGTAGTGCTCCACATTAAGTGTTAAATAATGCAGGTTGTGTTTTAGCGAAGTGTGATGTATGCCGCCATTACTTCTCCTGTACTGCAGCATAGTAGTGCTCCACATTAAGTGTTAAATAATGCAGGTTGTGTTTTAGCGAAGTGTGATGTATGCCGCCATTACTTCTCCTGTACTACAGCATAGTAGTGCTCCACATTAAGTGTTAAATAATGCAGGTTGTGTTTTAGCGAAGTGTGATGTATGCCGCCATTACTTCTCCTGTACTACAGCATAGTAGTGCTCCACATTAAGTGTTAAATAATGCAGGTTGTGTTTTAGCGAAGTGTGATGTATGCCGCCATTACTTCTCCTGTACTACAGCATAGTAGTGCTCCACATTAAGTGTTAAATAATGCAGGTTGTGTTTTAGCGAAGTGTGATATATGGCGCCATTACTTCTCCTGTACAACAGCATAGTAGTGCTCCACATTAAGTGTTAAATAATGCAGGTTGTGTTTTAGCGAAGTGTGATGTATGAGGCGCATTACTTCTCCTGTACTACAGCATAGTAGTGCTCCACATTAAGTGTTAAATAATGCAGGTTGTGTTTTAGCGAAGTGTGATGTATGCCGCCATTACTTCTCCTGTACTACAGCATAGTAGTGCTCCACATTAAGTGTTAAATAATGCAGGTTGTGTTTTAGCGAAGTGTGATGTATGCCGCCATTACTTCTCCTGTACTGCAGCATAGTAGTGCTCCACATTAAGTGTTAAATAATGCAGGTTGTGTTTTAGCGAAGTGTGATGTATGCCGCCATTACTTCTCCTGTACTACAGCATAGTAGTGCTCCACATTAAGTGTTAAATAATGCAGGTTGTGTTTTAGCGAAGTGTGATGTATGCCGCCATTACTTCTCCTGTACCACAGCATAGTAGTGCTCCACATTAAGTGTTAAATAATGCAGGTTGTGTTTTAGCGAAGTGTGATGTATGCCACCATTACTTCTCCTGTACTACAGCATAGTAGTGCTCCACATTAAGCGTTAAATAATGCAGGTTGTGTTTTAGCGAAGTGTGATGTATGCCGCCATTACTTCTCCTGTACTACAGCATGGTAGTGCTCCACATTAAGTGTTAAATAATGCAGGTTGTGTTTTAGCGAAGTGTGATATATGCCGCCATTACTTCTCCTGTACTACAGCATAGTAGTGCTCCACATTAAGCGTTTAAATAATGCAGGTTGTGTTTTAGCGAAGTGTGATGTATGCCGCCATTACTTCTCCTGTACTACAGCATAGTAGTGCTCCACATTAAGTGTTAAATAATGCAGGGTGTGTTTTAGCGAAGTGTGATGTATGCCGCCATTAAGGGTCCAGTGTTTCGCTTAAACTTGATTTACTGATCAACTTCTTGCGAGTATACGCTGTTAATACTCTCAGAGGCCCACATAAGTCAAACTTACTCACTTGTAAATAATACAATGAATTTTATGAATAAATCAACAAAGCTGAAATATTGGTAGATTAAACTTTATATTGATATTAAGCAGTAACCGAAGTCTATATTGGTGCTATCGGCTGTACTCACATAACAATACATAATTAAAACTGTTGATCTTTTTATGCAACTGATTACCTAAGAATGTTATTTAGATCTTAAAATGTATTTATAGTTCATATTGCTGCTATCTTTTGTACTCACATAAGAGTAAATAATAATTAACTGTTCATCTTATTATTTAAACCTAAGAAAGTTATTTAAATAGAATGTAACATAACGTAAACAACATACGTGTTTATAACTGTTTGTTAAAAGCATTAACAAGGTAACCAGCAGAGTTTCAGCCCTCTAGAAAGGAATGTTAACAAGGAACTGCCCTTGGACACCCTGAGCCCACGACACCAGTTCTACATTATTCATGGAGGATGTCGGGGATGATCTATTTACAGATCATGATCACACATGTTACACCTTATATTTACCGGTTGGAATTAGAGACTCTTTAAATGGAATTTGACTCACTTCCGATCAATTAATTCTAACTTTAAATATTTCTTTCTGTATATTTAATTTTCTAAAGCGAGGTGCATTTTCCCCTGATTATCTGGCTTATCCATCTACCGTTAAACTTAAAGAGTATTTGAGTTAGAAATGTAACAAACAAGCTTATTCATCGATTGACCCTTCATTCTACTTCAGGTGAAGAACTAAGGTCGTATGTATTTTACATTTAACTGTTGTGCATATTTTATTAATCGTGTTAGAGACATCTTACCTACCACTAAGTACAATGTCTGAAATCAGACGCTGTCACTAACTTGACTCCTGCAATGTGGAGTCCAAGTTCGTTTGTAGAGCTTAAAACAAAATCGGTGAAGAAGAAGGTCAAAACTAAAGCAAATATCATGTCGTATTGAATTTTCCCGTTCCAAAACACCTAAGTCATGCCATGGACTTACAATTAAAGGAGAACAGAATTAAACTTCCAAACTTTGCCAAGCGGATTATTTTGTAATATAAGTATAAAAACTTGTAATAATAATATTTATTGCATATTCTCAAAATGTTAAAAACGAATCCGAGATTCTTAAGGCAAACGGTCTTATTTAGCACGTTTTTAATAAACAATAACATGGTATTTACAATGTAGTTACGTATAAGACAACACTTACAATAAAGTGCAAACATCTTGTTAGGTTTCTAATTACTGAAAATGTAATTAGCCTTCCCATAAATGCAAGGAATAATTTGTAAAAAGTGTACTTTTCACATTAACGAGTTGTTGATACGTGTTTTAATGGTTGGAGCCTACAACAACTCATTCTTAAAAGTCTCCCTGGGTAGCCATAAAACCTGCCATTAGAACTCCCTTTATAGCTTGTTTACTGACCGAGATCAAGAACTGGAGATATCGTTTTACAAAAGCGATTTTTACAATGAAGCGCAATTTCTTTTTACAATGCTATTCCTGATAATTCTAGACACTAAATTTCTTTATTATTGAGCGTTAGCGAAGCCTACTAATCTTAAAATAAATGTCGTACAAAATTTTATTTCTGTATATCTGTTTATCAGCACGATGTGTCAAAAACGAACTGATCTGTATACTTGAAAAGTTTGCATTAAGCTTCATATTCAATACTAATCTATGAATATGAATACGTCTACATGAGATGTGCCTTAGCTTTAGTAAATATGTTTAAATTGCGTTATGAATTATGGTGACAAAAAATAGCAGACTAAATAAATGTGAAATCTAAATGAACACTTTTGTAGGAAATGTTATAACACGTGAATTACTAATTATAGTCTGACTACCGTTACACGTACAACCTTTACTTTTTGTGAATTGTTTATACCTTTATTATTTAAAGACAGCTATATAAACCCAACTTAATTGATCAAAATTTGAATGTATCATGTAGTAAAATATATTGAGGTATGTGTGGGCTTTACATTGTGCATGAAACACAAAACATTGTGCATTGTTTGTTTTTTATGGTTGATTGTAAGACAGGGCCTTATAGCCCTAAATTCGCCCTTTTAGAACATTATGTATATATGATATAGATAAAGTCATTTGAAATAAATTGAATTGAATTGAAACTTCATTTTGTTTATAGACAAGAATGAGTTTATGATAGTGCATGACCAACAATGGGATTAAGCTGATCTTTATTGAGTCTACCATTCGGTAGTCCGACATAACATCACTTTTGCTTTCCGGAGGGATTTAAAAATATTTATATTTCCCATGGAATTCCTTTAATTAAAAAAGTCAATGGATATTATAACTTATTTCGTAAAGAACGATTTATACAAAACTGATTAATACTATAAGTTACGTGTCTTTATATTATATCTGATTACATATGTAATTTTATTATATCTGAAGTGGTTGTTGTTTAAGGCGAGATGTTAATATTCATTCAAAGTCTTGTAATAATATAATTTACAGCTTACTTTTCGGTTCAGGTTTTCTCAATGTATCAACAAATTTGAGAATTACCTACGAACCTAGGAATATTTTAACAATAAAAGAAATCTCAACCAATAAAATTCGTACTCACCATGTTATTGAGGCCTAGGCCATAAGCAGCTACCTATAATCTCCCCATTCCGACCATCACCTTCTTTTTCTTCTTGTTTCAGATGACGCGCCGCGATCACCACATGAGATTCCGACATAGATGTTCTTAGCAGTGTTCTATGTTTGCTTGTTTGTGTAACGTGTTGTTTGTGCTCTTGACTTCTATGCAGTGACAACGCTTGGGTTTATTTTCTTCATTCTGGTCTTCAGTGTTTGGTGCATCAGTCAGGAATGATACACTTTTATGAGTGGCAGTCCATTGCAGAAATTTCTAGGTTGTGTATTTTTATCTTTTAAAATTTTTCGACTAAGGAAGAGAATGAATTTCAATCCAGAAACGGGGCGTTATACATTTTGTAACGATTAATGATTTTCAAAAATTCTACTATCCTTTAAATGTAATTCAGTATTCAAGCATGATGAAATATTTCACAAACCTCAGTATGTTTGTTTGTATTTCATAATATTCCCTACAAAAACAACATTTTGATATCAAATACAATAACAGAAAAACTGTGTTTATTTAATAAATATGTTTTTTTATTCTAATTATTTGAACTATTGCATTGAACGAACTATTCACTGTGTATAATTAATGTACGGTAACTACCTCTAAACCATTATGATATATCAGTATAACTATAATTATGATAATAATATTCATTTCTCTGTAGATTTTTCTGTTAGTTTAAATATTCTTTGTCGTGTATATTTTTTGAAAGGGATTGCAATATCTCTGTTTTATATTTGTGTTCAATAAACAAAATAATATAATTCGTAACCTTTTTTTGAAACCGCTTATTATAATTTTTTTATGTATGTAAAAATGTATGACATGTTATGGAATGAGATACTTTAGTTTATCGGATTGATGTTTTATTAAAAAAAGCACGAATGAAAATGTTTAGAGCAAAGTTCATAAAACCGTACTATCTTTTGTTTACTCATTGGAGTATTTTTTAATAAATATTGAAATCTTTGTAAAACCCCACACTTTGAGGGATCTACCATACATATATAACCAAAAACTCATATACCTTGTTAGATATGTAGCCTCGAAAAGTGTTTTATAATAAATAATATAAAATTAATAAACTTTTAACACTTTTAAACTTTTATTTTTCTTACTATGTACATTTCGGAATCATTGATTCCATCTTCAGGTACAAAATAAGGTTAAGTTAATTATATGTTAATTTTTATGTTGTTTATATGTTAATAATATAATAATAATTAACTTAACCTTATTTTGTACCTGAAGATGGAATCAATGATTCCGAAATGTACATAGTAAGAAAAAATAAAAGTTTTAAAGTTTTAAAAGTTTATTAATATTATATTATTCATATACTACCTTCACCAACCCAGTGACTTCTATTAGATCAGATAAAAAGTTATTTTTTGAGAAAGTAATCCAAAAGTATACAGAACTTTTACCCTACTACCAGCTACTTTATTGCGAACCTTCGGGTTAAGTAAATAATTATACATAATAATATCAGCACAACATAAAATTTAGTTACGCGTTACATCGCTAATTATTGTTTTCAAAGTAGGTTTTAAGAACTTCTCTAACAAGAGAAATATCTGTTATGTTCAAACAATGAAGTCTGGCTTAAGTATCGTTTGACAACACAAAACTTTAGAAAGCGAGTTGATAGTCAAGTTGCGGCAATGCCACTGGCTAGTCGAGTCTTGATAACTTAACATGTTTTATTTGAAAATGGTCATTTTAACGAAGTTCATTGTTGCTTTTTACCCACGCACAAGTAAAATATTATTACGTGTATTTGCTTTGTTTGATTTTTAATGGTGCAATACATATACAGTAGTGCTTTTATATAAGCAGACTCATAGTCACTTAAATAAGTAGATCTTACCATATTTTACAAAACTGTTAAACATAATCACTTTAGGTAATTACAACTCTAATGAATGAAAATATATACCTTAATTTTATAGCCTATGTTTCCATTACCATTAAACTGCACTTGTATTCGTTTTAAAACTATAATACTTTGAAATAGAAAAAGAATTTCCGGATGGGTAACGTGCATCTACTTTAAATGTAAAAATCCTATAAAATATGGTAGAAAATAAAAATTGCGTACGAGCAAGTTTGCAATGGGCAAAATATAGACGCAGAGCTTTAACATTATTATATACTGAAAAGCTTAACTACGCTATCAAACTGTTATTAACGACAGCCCTCATTTTATTCATACCGTTGTCTATCCGTATGTACTATATAACTATAACGATTTTGCTTGATCAAAGGAAGAACAAGGTTTTTCTTGTGAGAACTATCCCTAATTTTAATCATAGGAAAATAAACTAGACATTAGTACTTTCGAAGTTTATGATTCAAGGTAGTAAACAATAAACTGAAATCCAGTGAATTTTAACAAGATAAAGAGTCCAAAAATTAAAACATGTCAATATTTAAAAATATCAAATACATTTTATGTTTTAAAATATTGCTGTCTTAGGCATGTTATGATTGGATGGCTATGTTATAAACGAAGTTTCGTGGGCTTGTATTAGTCCTCTAATTCATGATGCAAACAATTACAACCGTTTCAATTTAAAAAATGTAAACAATTCAACGCATGTCGATGACGGTCAAAGGTAACATTAAAATGCTGTACCGGTAGGTCAATAACAGAATGAGTATAATCATCCATGAAACCAATACGACAAACACAAACGAAAAATAACTATACAATAAATATTCATCACAGATACTTGTGAAATACACACTGCAGCAAACAGGGGAAAACGTCGGTATGTTTATGTTTGCTATGTCATCACATCAAACTACAATTTTGTTGTTAACTTTGAGTTTAATATGTTCATCGGAATGTTATGTTGATATACAGGTATTTACATGTTCGCACTGTTAAGTCTTAGTACTTGGCAGATGAAAAGAGAACAAAAACCAGTAGAAAAACGTCGCTGTCCCTGTCATTTAATTCACTTGTAGTTCTGTGTAACTTTTATAAAATATTTCTTTCTAATAAAATGCGTGAAGCATATTTAGAATTTAAACTACCTACAGGTAGCAATATATCTTGCTTGCATAAAAGCCACTGGCAAAATTTGTAACGAAAATTTTAAGGAGATTTGTTCACATATATTGCGTCTCTAATTTACATTCAATAATAGTTAATATGTTTTAGCATGATAATTAACATTTGATAATAATAAATCCTTGAGTAACGCTTTTTTGTAAACAGCTGTTTAAAAAATTAAATTATTATCAAAAGAATAAAACCAGAACATTAGTTGTAGCTCATGGAGCAAATAGTATATTTTATATGTTTTAAATCCACAAATGAACATATAAAATGTAAGAGATTTCGATTGATACTTACTAATATGAATTTATAGTTTTAAATAAATAAAATTGTCATAAGAAAATCAAGTATTTATTTTATTAATAGCTTACAAGTTAACGTTTATCTGAAGAATTACAACGGATATTAAGTATTGTTAGTTGATAATAATATTTAGCAGTAAAATAGTATAACATGTGCGCTATTAAACTATAATGATTTAAAAACCCAAAATATTCAATATACTTTGTATTATAAAAGGAGTGATCGAAATTAGCAATTGGAAGTGTTCGCATAGTTAAGAATTTTGCAATATTGAGTTGTTTTTATAATACTCCGCACATCTACAATACAAATTCAGAAACTGTGTAACTACGTATTCGTGTTTAAAACCATTGTAAGGAATATTTATCTTACAATATCCAAGGAGATGAGCTTATAAAACAGTCTATTTTTTATAGTTGCAAGTAATAAGTTATATGTTTCTTTTTAATTTTAGAGTAGCGTTGTGATTTCAGGTATTATCATGACCTTCCATCTCTGGCTTTTTAAGTTTAAAAATACATTTTATACATACATACCGAAACAGCTGTTGTATTTTAATTTTAATTTTAGAATTCAACTACTTTTATTAATTTGTTTATATTTGAATAAATATAATACTCGAGTTTATTAAATGTAAAGATTTAAATATTCAAAAAGCTTATACATGTGTTCTAACTAATCACAGAACCATGCCAGTGTATCAATATTATCGATAAACTGTAAATGTTTAATATATTTTTATTACTGAATTACTTGAATTACTGAATTTAAGTTAACGGTTAGTATGAAGAAGATAGGAGTGCGCCACCCCGCATGTCAGTAACAGGTTCAAGTAGACAGTAGCTGTGGGTAGATGTACCAGTGAAAATAATGGAAACATGAAATTACTGAATTTAACGTAACGGTTAGTATGAAGAAGGTAGGAGTGCGCCACACCGCATGTCAATAACAGGTTCAAGTAGACAGTAGCTGTGGGTAGATGTACCAGTGAAAATAATGGAAACATGAAATTACTGAATTTAAGTTAACGGTTAGTATGAAGAAGATAGGAGTGCGCCACCCCGCATGTCAATAACAGGTTCAAGTAGACAGTAGCTGTGGGTAGATGTACCAGTGAAAATAATGGAAACATGAAAATTCTGAATTTAAGGTAACGGTTAGTATGA
Source organism: Homalodisca vitripennis (assembly GCF_021130785.1). Classification (NCBI taxonomy): domain Eukaryota; kingdom Metazoa; phylum Arthropoda; class Insecta; order Hemiptera; family Cicadellidae; genus Homalodisca; species Homalodisca vitripennis. The sequence continues at coordinate 229,582,901 of NC_060207.1, forward strand.
AGAAGATAGGAGTGCGCCACCCCGCATGTCAATAACAGGTTCAAGTAGACAGTAGCTGTGGGTAGATGTACCAGTGAAAATAATGGAAACATGAAATTACTGAATTTAAGGTAACGGTTAGTATGAAGAAGATAGGAGTGCGCCACCCCGCATGTCAATAACAGGTTCAAGTAGACAGTAGCTGTGGGTAGATGTACCAGTGAAAATAATGGAAACATGAAATTACTGAATTTAAGGTAACGGTTAGTATGAAGAAGATAGGAGTGCGCCACCCCGCATGTCAATAACAGGTTCAAGTAGACAGTAGCTGTGGGTAGATGTACCAGTGAAAATAATGGAAACATGAAATTACTGAATTTAAGGTAACGGTTAGTATGAAGAAGATAGGAGTGCGCCACACCGCATGTCAATAACAGGTTCAAGTAGACAGTAGCTGTGGGTAGATGTACCAGTGAAAATAATGGAAACATGAAATTACTGAATTTAAGGTAACGGTTAGTATGAAGAAGGTAGGAGTGCGCCACACCGCATGTCAATAACAGGTTCAAGTAGACAGTAGCTGTGGGTAGATGTACCAGTGAAAATAATGGAAACATGAAATTACTGAATTTAAGGTAACGGTTAGTATGAAGAAGATAGGAGTGCGCCACCCCGCATGTCAATAACAGGTTCAAGTAGACAGTAGCTGTGGGTAGATGTACCAGTGAAAATAATGGAAACATGAAATTACTGAATTTAAGGTAACGGTTAGTATGAAGAAGATAGGAGTGCGCCACCCCGCATGTCAATAACAGGTTCAAGTAGACAGTAGCTGTGGGTAGATGTACCAGTGAAAATAATGGAAACATGAAATTACTGAATTTAAGGTAACGGTTAGTATGAAGAAGATAGGAGTGCGCCACCCCGCATGTCAATAACAGGTTCAAGTAGACAGTAGCTGTGGGTAGATGTACCAGTGAAAATAATGGAAACAAGAAATTACTGAATTTAAGGTAACGGTTAGTATGAAGAAGATAGGAGTGCGCTACCCCGCATGTCAATAACAGGGTTTCGCTCAAGGCTGTAGCTTATTTCATTCTCGAGCTATCCTGCGGACAGACAGACAATCAAACGCAGAATGTTCTAACACTTCGAGTGATGAGCTTTTTTAACGCGTAGCCAACTAGTGGGCATTGTAATTATTTATCTTCATTTTCTTTATCTTAGATTAAATAGCGCGTTCTGGTCTGATATATTCCTATATTCAAAATATATCTTAAGATGTAGGTTCTATATTTCCAAAATTAAGAACTTTATTTTTCTATTTCTCTGTATTAGTTTTTATATTAACATCATGTTGTTACTATTTCGGTAGATACATTCTTAATTACAATATTTTCCCAAAAATATACTACTTTATATCTAGAACAAATAAATATATAAGATGTAAAATTTAAAGGATAGTTAAAAAATAGACATGATTTTAAAGATTTTTTTAAAGACATAAAGCTTGCAAAAATAGGATTTTTCTATATAGACATTTTCTATTGATCAGCAATACAAGAAATCCGTAACACTATGTTTTGAGATGTGCAATCTTATATCATCCTCAGATTGATAAGTAACAACTACAATCTAGGTTGAAATAAACAAATAATATATGAACGTTATGATACGACTCAGAAATCACAAAAAAGAAGTTGTGTGTCAACGCCATGCCGAATATCTCATAGGAACTTAACGAATAACACCTAAACACTAATTATTGAAACCGAATTAAAGAATTTAGGTGACAATAGTTCTTTACTAATCGACCAACAGTAACGGCGTGGGCCGACTTTTTATTGTTGGTTCATTCTAGAGTAACTTCTCAAGGCCATATTGAGACTTCACGTGGAGTTATTACAAATCTCTAGGCTGTTTGATCCCTTAAATTTCTTTTTTATTTTAGTTGTCAGAATCGGTATTTAAATTCAAATTTGGAATGACTGCTGCCTAATCAATTTGTCCAATAGTTTATTTAATTAAAGCGTTATTTGGGAGGTTTATATGTTTGTTATGTTATTATCGTACTGCCTACCTGTATAACCGTTTCCTTTGGTACTGATAATTGTGTTTTATTTTGAACTAATATTAATAAATAAACGTTCATTTCTTTAGTAATACAGAGTTTACTGATAAAAGAAGTGAAATCTCTGATTTATGAGAAAAGAATGCTTGTCATACATTCCTTATTTAACCCAATCAAGAATCAAAGTTTCAGAACCCAAAAATATAAAACATCAGTGTTGGATACTTATTGATATTTTTAAAAAAGTTGACGCATTTTTATTGCTTCGTCCCAAAGTCAAGGTTTGACTTCATTATAATATGGTCGTAGGAGGTGAAGTTTTAAGATGTAAGTAGTGCATGAAGTGATTTAGCCTTTCTTTTTTGGACTGTTATGTTAAATTTGGCATGGGTAACCTATGGTTAAAAATGGATACTGGACAGGTTTTGACGCAAAGGACCGCTTCATGCACTGTACAACAAAACCGTCATGTGTCCTGTGTTATTAACTGTTATTTTATAAAACTGAATATAATGATGGTATGAATTGATTCCGAGGCAGGACATGATTTGAGACTAATACTTCATTCACCCTATCTAGATGATCTCAAAGGGTACTTAGTAAATACAAGAAGGTAGGGTTACACCTATTGTCTCGTAACAGGCTTCACTGAAGTTCCTTGTAAAATGTATATAGCTCATTTTATTCTTGAAATGTCATACGGCAAGGCAGACAGTCATGCGACCAAAAGGTAAACACATTTTACCAGTGACCTGAATGATAGGCTTCAAGGACGCTTAGCCAAATATGACGGAACAACGTTGCAGCAAAATTAACCATTTCTATGTAGAAATGTGGACAAGGATACAATTTCATGCCCATCGCTCAATTCGTCCTTGAGATATCCTGTGAATTACAGGCTCTGCTAACGATCGGCTAAATCCGGGAAAGAATAAGCGCCGTCATTGGACTCGATGTTGCTTATATAGAAATGAAAATGTATGAGAAATTTAAAGTCTACAAAGTCGGTTCGTACACGAGATATGGTGAGGTAAGAAGAAGAAACGCACAGAAGAAAAACGTCGCCACTTCATTGAGTGAAAGGCTTAGCTGACGCTCAGCCAATTAAAATTATTCTTCTAAGCTTATACATTACAATCGCTTTATTATTACATAACCCAGATAATATGTGTATTATTGGATTAAAAACTATTTAATATAGTGTAGTAACAGATATTTTTTATGTATAAATAATCCCTATTTAAAATATAAAAAAATTATTTTAAATTATTTTGAGAATGATAAAGAATACAATCTCTCTTTTCTTGGGTTTTACTCACGTTGTAATCGAATATGCAGTAAACGTTTCCTGGAACAATATTGGAATCCGTACAACAGTTTAGATGAAATACAATAGTGCAATTATTTGACTTAAACGATACCTGGTATTACACAAAGCGATTGTAATAAGGACACAAAAGGTAACGTGGAGCCCCGAGGGCTGAGATTAATTGTGGGCTAGCGACACGACCACAACAGACCTGCAAGCCCCACTCAGTAAGCACTGTTGTGGTTTCCTACAGTTTCCTATTGACGAATCCTAGGAGAGCACTTTACAGTTGCATTAGAACGTCTATCTAGATAGTGAATTAATCATAAAACATAAGTGAGGGATGACTTTCATGTTTATTTTATTATAAGCTGAAATACTAAACTATAATTCTCAAATCAAGCAATTTTAATCCTCCTAGAATTTATTTATATTAAACAAATTTAAATTGAATTTCTAAGATATCGATTTATTTAAGTTCAGGTCGGATTGAGGACCTCTTTTAATCGGCATTTTAGACGTGGCTTTCATTATTAAATAGTAGTCAGAAGAAAATAAATCAAAATAACTAATACAAACTAAAAAATAACATTTTTATTCCCTTAACATTTTGTGAAATAAATCAGTTGTTTTTATTTTAAGCGTTTACCTGATTTTAACGAGTGATTAGAGTCTTCATGTTCATTTTAAGGCTTACAGGGACGTGATTTTTACGAAGATGTGCGGTTAGTAGTTAGATAGTTTATAACTAGAGGTTCTGTTCGTGAAACGGCAGCCGATATCAACTGAAGTACCCTCGGATTGCTAGAGTGGGAGAAACTGGAAGATCACCATAACAGTGGCTGAGACTCAAGCGATAAGAACGAGTGTTATCGGTGTCGGAAGGTAGATACGCTATTTTCATTATCCAGCTCTTATCTTATCGCGAGTCCAGTTATCTACGAATCACCATAGGAGGAGTTCTCTTCTATTAGTTGTCATGGTATTACAAGTTTTCATCTGTAGTGTTAGGGAATTACTTTTGTAAATTTTTGTCCATTCTGGTTGTTTCAGAGGGTCATATTGGAACATAAATTTGATATCGCCAGAACACTTTGCACTCAATATTCTTACCTGCGAATTAAATAAGTAAATAGATTATTATAAATATTGTTTTAATACCCTGAGTAAAATCACATATATATATTTATATCAATATGTATTCTCTTCATGTAGAAATAAAAAACCAAATATTGTAAACTATATATATATATATATATATATATATATATATATATATATATATATATATATATATATGCTATATGAAAGTTTATGACTTCAGTTACTTTTTAAATATATTCCTGCTTCGTTGATGCTTTGCCAACGATATAAAAAACAGAGTACATAATTATATAAATATATGAATAACATACATTATATACAACACCTATAAATCATATGAATTGGAGAAAATCTAACAATTCACGACAAGTTCTATGAAGTTTGAAAAATAAGTAGGAATCTCTAACGTAATCTTCTTTATAGACATTTTGCACGCTACGAGTATATAATACATTATATTATCCACTTTAATCTTTTGAACGTGTGTTACCAAGCATAATCTGTCATCTACTGTTGTACTGTAAATCTGCACGGGCAAACTGACCTGTGAATAATATGATTGGTTTATGTAGGTTTTATGGAAACAATGAATTACAGTTACACACACGTGGTATAGAGTCGAGATGATGTTCATATTTATTGAGTCATTGAGGAAGTTTAGCTTGAGGAGAATGGCTCTCTTGGGCACAGTTTGTCTTCATTGGTGAGTGGTCGTTAAATAAGAGAGGAGTTATCAGGGGTAGTTTGTTGTTCCTGTATATCTCCAGTAAACAGAAAAAGTTTTCGAAACCAAGCATTACAGTTATTGTACAAATTTATTTTAATTCACTACGACAACAAACAACAATAATACCTTGATGCCTGAGCATAAGTACAACCCTTCCCATTGTCTGTATACAATATTATGTGGCTGTATGTTGCTTGTCTTCAAACATTATTTGGTAACGCTGAATGTTTCGAAATTTAAAAAATGAACTCTTCATTCTGACAATATATTTATTCAGAGTTTACAATATGTCTAGAATTATCCTAATGTTATTTGTAACATGTCAGATACATTTACATACTTTGCTGAATGCTATATGGCTATCTTACCTACTTTGTCATGCAATAATTATACGTCTACGTTGGAGGATGTTCTGCGGGAAGTGTAAGGACTATAAATACAAGCAGAAGGCAATATGCATATAATTTGAAGGTATTTACTGTTATATTAATGTAACAACCTCAAATACTTTATGCATTACAAAATGACGTCTTTTCAATTTAATTGAATATTTAACCTTAAACAGCCGCCGTTGCTTAAACTTGAGACATGGATCCACTCAAGAGGCCTTGTTAGTGACTTGCAGTGTAATCCGATGTTAAACCACCCTTATCACCTGTCAAAGGGTCCACCCCCTCTCCCCCCCACAGTTTCTCTCAAATGTGTTCATTGCAGCAATTATTGAGCATAAAATATATATTAAATTCACTTTGTAATCAAAAGATATTATGCCATACAGGATGCTCACTATTGGTAACTCTTAAATGGCTAAATCTATAAGAATATTTAAATAGAACATTTGACCTACATTTTTTGAAAATTAAAAATTGTATACAAGATTTAAATTTTGGCCGCCATTTACAACATAGTAAACAATACATGAAAATCTACTTTTTCATGTGAATATTATACATCGTATGAAGAGGCCCAGGAAGAGTGAGAAGAACATTTTAAATGAGAACACAGGTCGAGTAGTACATGAAATTAAAAATATTTATTATGAGTGCACAATGCTGCAATGTCCTAATAGTTAGAAGAAATTCAAAAAAGCTATTTTCAACAAATTCACGTTTTTAAATTTGACCAGCAGCCAGGTGAGGGCACCATTTAACTTTTCTGTAAATTTAGTATTTTTGGAGGTAGGGCCACAGACGCCACAGATAGATAACATGGGAACCCAGTAGAGTAAACCCTAATTAATAGCCTAGTCCAATGATGTTACAAATTTAAAGATTTAAATATTAAATAAAGTATTTTTATTGGTTATTTCATAGCCCCTACAATTGATGTTGTTTTGTTTACTATATTTAAAAAAAATTTAAACTGCATCTTATGTACTAATGTAATAAAATTATTTTAAGTTGAAAATTGTGTAATATATCCTGGTTTTGCATATTAGTTTGAGATATTAATCTATAGAAGCAGTTTTTATATTTTAAATATTACGATTAGACTTAGTAGTCTCTAGTAGACGTTGAAGTAAGTAGGTAAATGATTAAAATAGATCAAAACTTAAAACTCAGTAAGAACCTTTCCAAGTTCTTTACAGTAGAGTATTCTAAATGGTCGTGGGTATATAATTTAAGTAATAAAAGAGATAATAAACAAATGTTAATAAATTTCAATCGTTTTTGGTACTGACCAGCTGTTTAATGTCACGTATCGTTGTTTAACGGCGCCTATTGTATTTTAAGTAGAATAATGTTTGTTTAGTGAAGCATTGCCTTGCCTATGTTTCATATTTATATTACCCTTAAGTATAAGAAACTCACACAAATAATTCATGCAAATTTTGATTAATTACGATTTTAATGTACCGCAAAAGAAAATGAAACCAGAGAGTGTTTACAACTTATGTAAAAAATCAATTTCAATCCTCTAGAAACTTATTGGTGTATTTTAGTAACATATAACGCTAGCCAATGTCCGAGAGACTGTTATCCTTTTAAACCTTCCATCGTCATTTACAAACTTGAAACATTTATTTTTGCGTAGGCAATGTGTATAATTTAGCTTAAACGCGCCTCATATAATTTTTTAAAGCTTTATTTACGAAAAAAACTCATTTTTTGTTTGTCAGACATACATGAATATAAGAAACGGCAGTAGAGAAAAAAGAGGGACTAGCTTTAATTTGTCAATTCTCTCGAGTGTAATTTTATTTTCAAACCATGTAACATATGAGTATAAAATTAATCTTCCTTGTTTTTGCAAAGCTATAGTGAATTCTTTTAATAACCATGGATCACATGAAACAATTATAAATTTGAAACATTAATATTTAATTAGTTGTGTGCATCTCCTCTTTTCCTTGCCTATAAATATGAGCAGATCCAGGAACTAATAACGCGATACTATTTGTCAAGGTTTAGAATTGGATATATTACTTTAAATTTCACTAGTTTGTTCCATGGCATTTTTACATACTATCGTAAATGGCACTGTTTCTGGGCTGTTTCTTTATGAACCTCCAGATTTTTCTGTATTACTATTTGTTCAAAAATTTCATTTTTATTGTACATAAATAATGAAAATATGTTCAAAAATGTATCTAAAAATTAAAATATTGAACGTCAAGTAACAATAATAGTTTGCTGGAAATGATGAATAAAGGTTTTTCATTGCTACAAAAGCTGCCAACGTTACATGGCAACTGTCTCTCCCCCTCTATCTCTCCCTCCTTCTCTCTCTCCAATGAGTTACCACAATGCGGCTGTTTTGTCTCTCTGGAGATGATTACTGCGTGCCACCTTGAGACTGTTGTCAAGATGGCTTTATAACGTCTCACCTGCTGGGTAATCTAATCTCTTTGTCGGTGCAAAAAGTGTTTTTGTAATAAATACCAAGAGAAATAACACATCTGCAATACTGTTATCTTTACCTTTTTTATTTATTGGAATCAGCTAACAGTTGAGAATCATAGTGACATGTTTTTTCATAATTTGATATTGTTACATAAAGTATTGAAATGTACAAATCTATTGAGAGAAATATTCCTATAACTTTCGGGCCTTAATACATTTGTGACGTAATGTAATAGTAACTTATCCCTGTTAATTTTTTTATGTATTTCGTCTAATTTTGTTAACTTCTAGGATTTAAAGATTATTTTGTGTATAGTAAAGCAACACTGAAAAATTTACCAAACTTCAAGTTAATTTACAGGAATTGTATATTAATGTTATGTTGTTTAAATTATTATTTAGGTACTATGGTATTCTCTCTTTTTTAGTAAATATTTTTTTTCAATGTTATTTTTAATACCTATTTACAATGAATTTATATATATATATATATATATAATTTCAATAAACATTGAATCGCAAAAAGTACTTGCTCCGCCGGGAGTCGAACCCGGATCTCTCACTTGCCGGGTGAATGTGCTACCATTACACCACAGAGCGCTCACTTTTTCCGATTCAATTATTTTGTATTTGGCCGTATCTGTCACATATGCGTTTAAATAAGCAAACTAACATATGATCGGAAGGACCAAATACCTGTCAAACGACTTTTGTTTACATTAAATTGTATAAATGGCAATTGCCTTATTTAATTTCAATAAACATTGAATCGCATAAAGTATATATATATATATATATATAAGACAATTTTGGATAGAAAAGTCAAAATTACAACATTGAGAATTCTGGTAGAATATGGGCATTTAGAATACAAAATTTAAGTTACATTATAATAAATGATTAAATCAAATTTTCCATGGTAATGTAGCTATGAGTTATAACAGCAAGTTCTTCACTCAGGGGGTGGTTTATCGTGTAGGATTTTTTGATGTTGGGATAAATTTATTAAAGTTCATAAAAGAGGATATGATTCATAAATCAGAAAACTAGTCATTCAAAACACACCCTTCAAAATTCAAGCACGGGTTAAACGTTGATAGTTTTCTTGAAAAATTATAATAAAAAAAATTAGAAGTCCATGGATGTGCAGTCCTGATGAAGTACTAAAATTGCGTGTCATTAAAGGTGTATAATCTTCACCTCAGAGATTTCATCAAAAGACTTGAAAAAGGAAAATACTGTATCTATGACTCTTGCTGACTAATAAATGTTGGATATTTGACATCCATGCACTGGTGTTAAGTAAGATAAAACAAATGTTGGGGCAGTGCCCAAATTTAAGTCTATTCACTAGCTCAGTTGAATAAAGCAGTGAGGTGGCTGGCAACACAAGCGGTGGTTCTCAACATCGTTAATTTTGTTGTCCTCTGCTTTCTTGTTTGTGGTCTTGTAAACAATTATCACTATATTATTTTAAGTTCATTTTGATTATAAAACTTGAAAAAAGGAATTGTTACTTTTGTTTCAACTTAAAAATTTTAGGTGCTGAAAATAAATTAAGGTTTAAATAATTACTACGTTTTGAATTAAGGTAATAAACATTAAGAATGTGATAATAAGGCCAAAAAGACAAAAATAATTTTAACATAAACATATTTAACTAAAAATAGAGTTATATAAAGATGTTAGGCTACATTATTATATTGCTAAGTGATTTGTATTATATTTATGATAAATAAGAGATGAATGATTTACACAATGTTCCACATCTTTTGTTCTTATGAAGTTCACAGTTTCATCCAGACATATTAAAAACGTTTTAAGATGTCAGCCATTCCATGTATTACAAAATAGCTGATATATGCTCTGTTGGTGAAAACAGAGTAAATAAAACAATTGTTAAGAACTTTAAACATTGCTAGCACCTTTTGTGTCTGACATTTTCCAAATACGTCTAAGATTCTAATTTGTGGCCGCTGAAAAGTTTGAAAGAAATTTGAGTAGTTGTCAGGCATTGATAAACAAAACTGCAAAAGATTTTTGCACTGACGTAAAAATATAACAAAAATAGCAATGCACACGGTAACTACTGTAATTATTTAATCCTACCAAAACATGGACTTACTATTTGTCCTTTGCCCTAATGCTAATATCGACTAATTCAATGAATATAAAAATAGTGCCGCATAAAAAATCTATGCGAGAAGACTACCAAGATTAAGACATGGTTTTTTTGTAAGCCCGCTCCTTGGTCGATATCAGAATGTATGAAGTTTGAAGAGTTTTAAGTTACTCCCTCGAGACATGAGGCGTCGGCTGCCTCTTTGTACAAATACACTCTTGTAGTGATACTTAACAGTACAAAGTGCACATTCTTGTTACTGGTATAATCTTGTATAAATATTTTTCTAAATACACTTATTCTTCTTTTTATATAGAGAATTGTGATAAAAATGTATACATAATTACTGTAAAAAGATTTAGAACAATGCAGAAAACTATGTGTCCTTCCAGTATTTAACGTTTATTGTTAGGATACATAAAATTATATCAGTATTTTTTTTACTTAAAGTGTATTCAGTTTCTATAATATGTTTAGAATTACTTCATTAATATAGATTCCATCTGAGACTCATTGATTTTTAAAGTTTATTTGTACAATGACTGAACTATAAAATATTAGTACTACTCGAACTAAACACTATTGTAAATATTAGACACCCCTACCGTCCTTTGTGTTACGGTACAAATATGGTGATAGTTTTAGGACTCCATTACATTAAACCTATTTTAATGAAAAGGACAGTTTAACTCTTAATGTGATTTAATTGCTTCACTGGAAGTGTCCGCCTGCAAGAAATTGATAACAGTCTTCAACAACGTCGTGCCGGTGAATGATGAGTTGCCCTGCTATTTTAGGAATTCCATTTGGCTGTTCGCTGTAGAATATTATTTCACTCGAGGTTTATAAAGAGCCAATTCAATTAATATATTTTTTCATATTTTCAGTTTAATTTTTCATATTATTATATATTCTACTGTTAAATATGGCTTATTGGGTACATCCGTTAAATAATATTTCATGTTGTTCAGTTTCATTTAAATGTTTTGAATGTTGAAAACTGCGAAAAAGATATATTTACAATGATTGTTTTAGTTTAATAAACAACTTTAAAGGTTTAATCTTATTTCTTGATTTTATATTATTTTGTATTAATGAAATTTATATTGATAAATACATATTCGTATTTTAATACAACCAAGGTTTAATAAAATAACATTGGGATAAATTAGAGAAACAAATTTAAACAGTTTTTAAAGTATTGAGAGAATTCTTATACTCTGTTTATTGTTCCACAGAAGTGACAAACAATCTTAAGAACTCGTAGCTGCCGAATACGCTGACATGTAGCGTGAAACTGAGGGACAAGCTGTTAACTGGTTTACAGTTGGGAATTTATCGTTATCTGCACGTCTGTCATCAAAGTAGCGCTGGCACTAACTGATTACTTGCACCTCTCGAAGAGACTGAAATAATTTGTAGAGATAACTGAATCTCTGGTAATTGGATAGTAATATATTGAAACGCAAGGTATTTGTGATACAAAATACAAGTAGTTTTCCATAAAATCCAATAATAAATTAAGTGACATAACGGAGGATTCAAAGCATTGACCAAATTTAACAAAATAATTACCACATAGACGGAAGGACTGCCCTTTAACCATTTGACTCCAACATGAATAAAACTTTTCCTTGCACCATGGGGAACATTTATTCAAAGCTGCAAATCCCTTTTCAACATTTTCTACCAAGAGTTATCCTACAGACGTACGGACAGGCAACGACACGATTTCAATAAGACCCTGTTGGGTTGTTAATAGTCAGCTCTAATACTTTAATGTTTGTGTACGATCATGTCAATGACCAATCGGGACAAATATGGAAGAGAAATTTCCGCCTTTTAATATAAATCCAAGATTTGTCTACCAGTCTACTAATAAAATATTGTCTTACAGATAATTAAAAATTCAAAAGACTAACTTTCTCCTATTTTCCGACAAAAGCAGTGATACGGTTATCCTGAGGGATTTGTTATACATAAGGTCATTGTTTTGCAACATTGTCTTATTATATTTTCAAATTTACTATTGCAAGCAGTTTATATGACTAAATATTTACGACGCCAGAGAAATTTGTGTTGGTATATTGAAGTAGTCAAGTCTCTTTTGGTTTGCCAACAGAAAATATAATGACATTTTTAGCTCAAACAAATTACATTGGGAAGTGCGCGATTTACTCATTTGCGAGTTTTTTGGAATGCGTCAAGTGAATTAATTGAAATTAACGATTAGCTCTGATTACAGGAACGGCTTTAGATGATCAAAAATAATTATTGAAATAGATTAATTATCATTTTTTGACGGTTTATATCGTTAATTAATCTCTATTTAATGCAAATAACTAAATTACATATTTATAATGTAAGTTTTTAAGATTTATTAACTATGAAAGTATCTATGGACTTACGAAAGCTCATTTAATTGTATTACACCACTTAATTCTTATAATGTATTTATAATGCTCTATAAGTGTAGGTAAAAAATATTGTTGAAATGTCAGAAGAGAACAATATATAGGCTAAGTAACAGAACTATATTACAGGGGGATAATATAAAACTGCAAGTTGTAGAGTTTACATGTCATTATGTTCTAACAGCCTACATCTCATAACCTGATATTTTATGTTCACGAAACTCGTGTATTATTAAAACATTTTATTCCCTATGGATTGCCCATGAAACGATGAAATATCGAATTTTCAAATCTTCTTATGCCACTGTAGAATGTCTAAGACTTCCAGTACAAATTTATTGTAAATTCCTTCCTTTAGAAAAGGTATTAATGTATTTAGAATGTTTAGAACATCCAATATTTTATTGAGCACCTGATAAGAGAATGAGAACACATCTTCACCAAGATAAACACTATATTTTGTACGGTCTCTGATGTAAAAGCGATGTAAAGAGTTAATTTTATGGCTTTTAATAGCCGAATTTCTTTACATCTCTTCAGAGAAACGTGTATTCGGATTCACGACATGGAGTCAAGGAGTCAGCAACAGTGTCAGATTCCATACTCTGCAGTACAAGGAATGTGAAACTGGAGCTACACTTAACATTCACAACTCAATATCTAGCATCTCCCATTTATTCCGGGTTTAAGGTTTCACTTCTGAGAACGTTCCAAGACTTTCAGACTCATCGTCAGTCTCTTTTCTACCTAAGTGAGTTACTTCTACCATCCATAGTATGTTCTAGAGTAATTCGATCTAAGAGCTCATACAATAAATATATGATCAAGAGGTTTAAACGTTTAATAATGATACTCAAACGTAATTTTTAATACAAATTTGATGATTAATTTAATAATATAAAATTGGAACTGAAGTTTTTTTCGTTAATGTATTTTTGGAGAGAATTTACTCTTGAGACGGTGACCAATAAAGTGGATCATTATCATTAAAAGAGATATAATATAAAGATAATATAATATAATTTGTATTAATTAAACCCTTATCATTTGTAATTACCACAAATATAAAGGGATATTTTGACATTTATGGAAATTGTCAAAGTAGAATAGTTATCATGATATCTTGAACCATTAAAACTTGCAATAGTGGTGGAAGAGTTTACAATGGTTTTATTGCTGTTTGCAGAAAGGTTTGCAATTGTATATCGCGTGTATTGCTATCACGGATTTAATGTTCTGCAGAAGTATTTGAGTGTATCTAGAAGATGGGTAATCAATAATATTGTAGTTCTTATAAAATTTTAATTTAATAAAATTTAAAGAGTAAAGTTCATTGATCCTGGTTTTATTCCTCTTTCAAGAAAAGCTGAATCATCCAGCAGAGTTATTGATAGCATTATTTTGTTCTGTAAAAACATTAAAAAATGTTTTAGCCAGGTAATCTGTAGAGATCAAAATTACTTCACTTATAGAAACCAATATAGACGTATTCTATTTAACTAGGAAAATATAGCAACGCTCCATCATGCCATTCGGAATGTTTATTTTATATTCCAGTTTTTATAAAAAGTAGATACAATGACAGTTGCTGAGTTAGGCTATGTTTGGGTTTCTGTAACTCCGTAACTCAGTAAGTGTTAAGCGAGAGTCTTATGTATAGTACGAGGACTTTCCGGAGAGTCACTTTTTATGTAGATAGAGTTTAGCAATAAACATATAAGAGATAGGTGACGTAAGATGATAGGCAGAGTTAGGAAACTCATCAAGAGTAATGCTCATAGTGGAGATGCTAGTATTCTTATCCTTAAAAATAGATTTTAAAAAACTTTTTATTGCTTTATAAATGCACAGTTTTTATTAAAATGAATTTATTGATAGCGTGAACCCAATAAAGTTGAAACAAAAAACACATTGTTTCATGTTTATGTCTTTTATTTTGAACAAAAACCTTGATAATGTTAGTCTAAATAGTTCTAAGCATTTTATAGTAAAAGTTTGATGCTTTAATCTATTTGCCAATGCAAATTAAATTCTCAGATTGTGGAAATAAACTCAACACGGAAACTTGCCTTATTCTTCATGTCATATAGCATTTGCTTTGGTTTTCATATTATGTACAAGCGGTCTATAATATACTTCGAATAATTACTTAATATTTCTTAAAAGCTGTTACTCTATAATGTTATTGATTTTTATCTTTCATTCTTTGATTATTTTTAATAGTTTTTCAACTAGAAGAAATGGGACGTTTCGTTTGTAAAGAACTAAAACAAGATCAAAATGAATCTTGTGTAAAAGTCCTCTTCAACTGTTATGATGTTTCCTTTAGAGAGTAATAGGTTGGGGACAATTCTTGACCGAAGTAATTCAATTGTATGTCTTCTGGGACTCTCCTCATGTCCTGGCAAGTAATTATATTGTTTCTCACTGCTAAGATTGGATGTGGTAACACCGTCATCTCTCACTTGATTTCTTCTTCGTCTCTAAATAAATTTATCACAATACATACAGCTAATGAGAGGATTGAAAGTTTTATAATTATTATAGAATTAAAATATTTAATATGAAAACCAAATTGCAATAGTGATTGCTTCACTGTTGAATATTAATTATGTTGAAATAAAATCTATTGTGCTATGTAATCATTAATAGGCCAACTTAGTTTCAATAGTGAGTTACCAATAAAAATTCCCCGTTATTGCATAACAGAGTTTTATGATTATAGACAGCAGCTTTGAGGAGCCTGCAATGCGGAGATAAGCTCACCCAGTGACGAGTAATCAATCAAAGTTTACCAGGAAATATTTAACATGTTCCTCACAAAAGTTACTGCTATATAAATTAGTTTGTTACAACCGAACATTTACGATACATTTAATTCTAAAAGCTGATGGAGGGCTGACCTGTTGTCTTTATACTGGCGGAATTTTGCTAAATATTAGAGCACAATCAAAAACAAATTGATGCACTTAATCTGAGTTAGTATTAAAATATATAAAAGTTGAATAGTATGAGAAGCATATTTATTGAACCTACAATATAGTAGAAAAGTTTTAATTTTGAGAAAGTTTGAAAAAGGAAACGTGCTGAACTTGGTATTCGTTGCAAAACTGTATTATGTTAAAGCTCAATGAGAGAAACGGTAGATAGATTATTATGAATATAAGACAAGTAGCTATCACAAGCAAGGTTGACAGCAAGCTGATAATTGTATGACCTTCAGACACTCATAACCGACACTACCTGTTACTTACTATACATCAAGATATTATTCCACCAAGGCTGTAAGAGCCTAAACATTCTAATAGGGATTTCGTCTAGATCTGCCTAGTACTCGAGAGTCACCAGTTTCTGCCTCTGCATCAGAAAATATAAATCTAGTTCCGTCAGACCTGTAAAGGACTTTGTATTTATATTAAGCTGTATTATTGTGTTGACTAATTTACAAATTAACACGGTATTATGGACCCCTGGTTATTTTGTAACTCACCTCCTTCAGAAGCTTTTCGCATCTGGGGATTTAATTTCAGAGATGAACCATGTTCAGTTTCTCTCTAGAATCTAGAAATGCCATTGTAATTGATGAGTCTTAGTCGTTGTTAACATGATTCTAGTAGATTTTACTTTTAAGAATATACAAACATTTATTGGAAATACATAATACATGTAAATACATAAATAAATCATTTTCGTTCAGTTGTATGTCTTTAATACAGAATGTTATGTCGTAACGAATTATAAACTCAAGCAATGACAAACATTAAGATCTAATTTAATAGAAGGTGGGAGGGCACAGTGAGGGAAAAGCAGCAGAGAAAACTGTAAAAACATAGATGTAGTCTCTAGCCTCTAGTCTCTAGTCTCTAGTCCCTAGTCCCTAGTCCATAGTCCCTAGTCTCTAGTCTCTAGTGGTCATCTCGTACAAACCGGCCGATGGATATTTACAGAGACTTACATTAATCTGATTTTCTTCAAACCAGTTATATAAATTAAAAACTTCCATGATAATTTCATAATATGTTACAGAATCGTCTCATATGAAGGCGTATTCGAATGAGAGAAATAAGAAGAAATGTTCTAGTTACAATCTATTTGAAATGTACGAACATTTGCAAAATACAATATTTCTTTCTAGCGTTTCATTAATAAAGGACAGTCACTTTAGGATTCTTTATATAAATATTTTTACCACTGAAATTATAGTGTGATAAATTTAGATATTTGAGCAGCGCTTCTGCACATTTATAACGTATTTACCCCCAACATCCATCAAGATACTTTGTTCTTAACTATATGCTTTAATGAAAGTATAATCTTGTTTGATGTAATGTTTAATAAACTTACTTTAGTTTTTAGTTATTACTTTAGTTTTATATCACATAAATGGCATTTTACTTCTGAAATACGTACTTAGAGACAGGATCAACATCAAATTACTCCAACATTGCGCACTATTATGTAAATACTATCTAAACAGTAAAAAAACGTGTTCTGAAACAAAAACATTATAATTGCGTTTTAATTTCCCACATAATTATTATTATTGTTTTTAACTGTTGTTATAATTATGAAAATTTGCTTCAAATAATAACTAACTTAATAAATATACAGTTATTTATAATACGCTAGAAGTGAGGACGTGATAGTGGAACAGTTTTATAAAGCGCTGGTATTTATAGAGGTTTCGTAATCCCACCACTTGGCTGACGTCACAGCCCTCAAAGTTTCAAGTTACTCCCACGAGACGAGAGGCGTCGGCTGCCTACTTGACAGTTCACATTCCTTCATCAGGGTTCACAAACTGTAAGTGATGTGGCCTCAGTGTTGTGTACGGAGACACTGCTTGTACTAAGCTGGGAACTATGTTGAGTTTCTGGTAACAAGCTTCATACTGATACTTGACAGTTCACATTCCTTCCCTCAGGGTTCACAAACTGTTTAGTGGTGTGGCCTCAGTGTTTGTGTACGGAGACACTCCTTGTACTAATCTGGGAACTATGTTGAGTTTCTGGTAACATGCTTCATACTGATACTTGACAGTTCACATTCCTTCCTCAGGGTTCACAAACTGTAAGTGATGTGGCCTTAGTGTTGTGTACGGAGACACCCCTTGTACTAAGCTGGGAACTATGTTGAGTTTCTGGTAACAAACTTCATACTGATACTTGACAGTTCACATTCCTTCCTCAGGGTTCACAAACTGTAAGTGATGTGGCCTCAGTGTTGTGTACGGAGACACCCCTTGTACTAAGCTGGGAACTATGTTGAGTTTCTGGTAACAAGCTTCATACTGATACTTGACAGTACACATTCCTTCCTCAGGGTTCACAAACTGTAAGTGATGAGGCCTCAGTGTTTGTGTACGGAGACACTCCTTGTACTAAGGTGGGAACTATGTTGAGTTTCTGGTAACAAGCTTCATACTGATACTTGACAGTTCACATTCCTTCCTTAGGGTTCACAAACTGTAAGTTATGTGGCCTCAGTGTTGTGTACGGAGACACTCCTTGTACTAAGCTGGGAACTATGTTGAGTTTCTGGTAACAAGCTTCATACTGATACTTGACAGTTCACATTCCTTCCTCAGGGTTCACAAACTGTAAGTGATGAGGCCTCAGTGTTGTGTACGGAAACACTCCTTGTACTAAGGTGGGAACTATGTTGAGTTTCTGGTAACAAGCTTCATACTGATACTTGACAGTTCACATTCCTTCCTTAGGGTTCACAAACTGTAAGTTATGTGGCCTCAGTGTTGTGTACGGAGACACTCCTTGTACTAAGCTGGGAACTATGTTGAGTTTCTGGTAACAAGCTTCATACTGATACTTGACAGTTCACATTCCTTCCTCAGGGTTCACAAACTGTAAGTGATGAGGCCTCAGTGTTGTGTACGGAGACACTCCTTGTACTAAGGTGGGAACTATGTTGAGTTTCTGGTAACAAGCTTCATACTGATACTTGACAGTTCACATTCCTTCCTCAGGGTTCACAAACTGTAAGTGATGAGGCCTCAGTGTTGTGTACGGAGACACTCCTTGTACTAAGGTAGGAACTATGTTGAGTTTTCTGGTAACAAGCTTCATACTGATACTTGACAGTTCACATTCCTTCCTCAGGGTTCACAAACTGTAAGTGATGAGGCCTCAGTGTTGTGTACGGAGACAATCCTTGTACTAAGCTGGGAACTATGTTGAGTTTCTGGTAACAAGCTTCATACTGATACTTGACAGTTCACATTCCTTCATCAGGGTTCACAAACTGTAAGTGATGTGGCCTCAGTGTTGTGTACGGAGACACCCCTTGTACTAAGCTGGGAACTATGTTGAGTTTCTGGTAACAAGCTTCATACTGATACTTGACAGTACACATTCCTTCGTCAGGGTTCACAAACTGTAAGTGATGAGGCCTCAGTGTTGTGTACGGAGACACTCCTTGTACTAAGGTGGGAACTATGTTGAGTTTTCTGGTAACAAGCTTCATACTGAATACTTGACCAGTTCACATTCCTTCCTTAGGGTTTCACAAACTGTAAGTTTATGTGGCCTCAGTGTTGTGTACGGAGACACTCCTTGTACTAAGCTGGGAACTATGTTTGAGTTTCTGGTAACAAGCTTCATACTGATACTTGACAGTTCACATTCCTTCCTCAGGGTTCACAAACTGTAAGTGATGAGGCCTCAGTGTTGTGTACGGAAACACTCCTTGTACTAAGGTGGGAACTATGTTGAGTTTCTGGTAACAAGCTTCATACTGATACTTGACAGTTCACATTCCTTCCTTAGGGTTCACAAACTGTAAGTTATGTGGCCTCAGTGTTGTGTACGGAGACACTCCTTGTACTAAGCTGGGAACTATGTTGAGTTTCTGGTAACAAGCTTCATACTGATACTTGACAGTTCACATTCCTTCCTCAGGGTTCACAAACTGTAAGTGATGAGGCCTCAGTGTTGTGTACGGAGACACTCCTTGTACTAAGGTGGGAACTATGTTGAGTTTCTGGTAACAAGCTTTCATACTGATACTTGACAGTTCACATTCCTTCCTCAGGGTTCACAAACTGTAAGTGATGTGGCCTCAGTGTTGTGTACGGAGACACCCCTTGTACTAAGCTGGGAACTATGTTGAGTTTCTGGTAACAAGCTTCATACTGATACTTGACAGTTCACATTCCTTTCCTCAGGGTTCACACACTGTAAGTGAATGTGGCATCAGTGTTGTGTACGGAGACACCCCTTGTACTAAGCTGGGAACTATGTTGAGTTTCTGGTAACAAGCTTCATACTGATACTTGACAGTTCACATTCCTTCCTTAGGGTTCACAAACTGTTAGTGGTGTGGCCTCAGTGTTGTGTACGGAGACACTGCTTGTACTAAGCTGGGAACTATGTTGAGTTTCTGGTAAACAAGCTTCATACTGATACTTGACAGTTCACATTCCTTCCTCAGGGTTCACAAACTGTAAGTGATGAGGCCTCAGTGTTGTGTACGGAAACACTCCTTGTACTAAGGTGGGAACTATGTTGAGTTTCTGGTAACAAGCTTCATACTGATACTTGACAGTTCACATTCCTTCCTTAGGGTTCACAAACTGTAAGTTATGTGGCCTCAGTGTTGTGTACGGAGACACTCCTTGTACTAAGCTGGGAACTATGTTGAGTTTCTGGTAACAAGCTTCATACTGATACTTGACAGTTCACATTCCTTCCTCAGGGTTCACAAACTGTAAGTGATGAGGCCTCAGTGTTGTGTACGGAGACACTCCTTGTACTAAGGTGGGAACTATGTTGAGTTTCTGGTAACAAGCTTCATACTGATACTTGACAGTTCACATTCCTTCCTCAGGGTTCACAAACTGTAAGTGATGAGGCCTCAGTGTTGTGTACGGAGACACTCCTTGTACTAAGGTAGGAACTATGTTGAGTTTCTGGTAACAAGCTTCATACTGATACTTGACAGTTTCACATTCCTTCCTCAGGGTTCACAAACTGTAAGTGATGAGGCCTCAGTGTTGTGTACGGAGACAATCCTTGTACTAAGCTGGGAACTATGTTGAGTTTCTGGTAACAAGCTTCATACTGATACTTGACAGTTCACATTCCTTCATCAGGGTTCACAAACTGTAAGTGATGTGGCCTCAGTGTTGTGTACGGAGACACCCCTTGTACTAAGCTGGGAACTATGTTGAGTTTCTGGTAACAAGCTTCATACTGATACTTGACAGTACACATTCCTTCGTCAGGGTTCACAAACTGTAAGTGATGTGGCCTCAGTGTTGTGTACGGAGACACCCCTTGTACTAAGCTGGAACTATGTTGAGTTTCTGGTAACAAGCTTCATACTGATACTTGACAGTTCACATTCCTTCCTCAGGGTTCACAAACTGTAAGTGATGAGGCCTCAGTGTTGTGTACGGAGACACTCCTTGTACTAAGGTGGGAACTATGTTGAGTTTCTGGTAACAAGCTTCATACTGATACTTGACAGTTCACATTCCTTCCTCAGGGTTCACAAACTGTAAGTGATGAGGCCTCAGTGTTGTGTACGGAGACACTCCTTGTACTAAGGTAGGAACTATGTTGAGTTTCTGGTAACAAGCTTCATACTGATACTTGACAGTTCACATTCCTTCCTCAGGGTTCACAAACTGTAAGTGATGAGGCCTCAGTGTTGTGTACGGAGACAATCCTTGTACTAAGCTGGGAACTATGTTGAGTTTCTGGTAACAAGCTTCATACTGATACTTGACAGTTCACATTCCTTCATCAGGGTTCACAAACTGTAAGTGATGTGGCCTCAGTGTTGTGTACGGAGACACCCCTTGTACTAAGCTGGGAACTATGTTGAGTTTCTGGTAACAAGCTTCATACTGATACTTGACAGTACACATTCCTTCGTCAGGGTTCACAAACTGTAAGTGATGTGGCCTCAGTGTTGTGTACGGAGACACCCCTTGTACTAAGCTGGGAACTATGTTGAGTTTCTGGTAACAAGCTTCATACTGATACTTGACAGTTCACATTCCTTCATCAGGGTTCACAAACTGTAAGTGATGTGGCCTCAGTGTTGTGTACGGAGACACCCCTTGTACTAAGCTGGGAACTATGTTGAGTTTCTGGTAACAAGCTTCATACTGATACTTGACAGTTCACATTCCTTCCTCAGGGTTCACACACTGTAAGTGATGTGGCATCAGTGTTGTGTACGGAGACACCCCTTGTACTAAGCTGGGAACTATGTTGAGTTTCTGGTAACAAGCTTCATACTGATACTTGACAGTTCACATTCCTTCCTTAGGGTTCACAAAACTGTTAGTGGTGTGGCCTCAGTGTTGTGTACGGAGACACTGCTTGTACTAAGCTGTTAGTGGTGTGGCCTCAGTGTTGTGTACGGAGACACCCCTTGTACTAAGCTGGGAACTATGTTGAGTTTCTGGTAACAAGCTTCATACTGGTACTTGACAGTTCACATTCCTTCCTCAGGGTTCACAAACTGTTAGTGGTGTGGCCTCAGTGTTGTGTACGGAGACACTCCTTGTACTCAGCTGGGAACTATGTTGAGTTTCTGGTAACAAGCTTCATACTGATACTTGAATGTTCACATTCCTTCCTTAGGGTTCACAAACTGTAATTGATAAGGCCTCAGTGTTTGTGTAAGGAATAAATAAAGTTATTGAGGATGATCCCAAACAAACATGAACCGTGGGAAATACTTGTATGATAGTTGGATATAGTTTATATTGTTTGCTTGATAAGTTCTGTAAAATCAAAAAAGATTGTGTGTTTATGTTGTAATTTATGTTGTAATATTGTATTTATTTGCCATTTAGTAGAGGAATAATCAGTTGAATACCATATAACTACAGCTACCGTGTCTTTTTGTACATTATACTCGAACAATCTATATTAAATATATATGATATTCTGTGTTAGATTGTGTTACACCATAGGAGTATATATTCAATACTCTTCATCACGTAAGAGAGAGAGTGGATATAATCACCTCCAGTGATACAAAACAGCCTCTACGTAGTAAATCATCGAGAGTTGTGTTAAAAATCAAAGCTTTGCACAATTACAGTGAATTTGAACTCTCGAAATGATTTTATCTAAATAATGTTTTGAATTTAGTTAAACACTATTGAGTATCCGAGTAACTGCTACATTCTCAAATATCAACATTAACCACGATGCTATATACATTTCCTCAAATGTTTCGTAAACTTATGCACCTAAGCTATATGTATGTGCTTTGGATGTTGTTAAAACGTTTATATACAAATATTCTTAATTATTTTACACTACTGGAAAGAATGTAGTGAGCTGTTAATTATGTATAACTTTTTTATGTAACAAATTACATCATGAACGTGGTTATATAAACTTGTATAGTACTCCTAGAAGTACCAATCCTCAAGTACACGTAAATATATTACAGAATTGATACAGCGTGATAGTTGTAAAAAATATATTATAAGCGTGTACCACTAACAACAAATATGGACATTCAATCTAAATGAAGCACTTGTTACTCAACAATCGTCATCTGTGGTCCGTAGTTAAATTCTGAAGAAATTTAGAAATAAAGTGAGGAGAGGACATTTAAAACTCACCATGTATGCTGTACGGATAGTACATATACATATATAATTTACCTCACTATGTATAAAACTAAAAACTAAAGTAATAATTAGATACTCGTTTTAGTAATCACAGGTTCGAAGTGGACATAGAGGAAGACCGTATGCTGTAACAGTAAACTCCGCTTTCCTAGAGGGAGGTTTATACAAAGTAATTGAGTTTCAACATCTGCGGGTGGTGACTTTATTACTATCGGCCATTCAGTTCTGTTTTTATCTGTCTAATTAAATGGTTAACTTTGCCATTTAGTTTTAAAATTGCGGCCATGTTATTTCCAAATTACCCAGACGGACATGGAGTTGCTTTCTAAGATTCACTGCGAGAAATATTAAGACTTGAATAAAAACGAAAAAATCTCAATAAGATCAGAGACTGCCATGCATTATGATAATTAAACAGTATAACATCTCATATAGCCTACTCAAATACTATTAAGAATAACTGTGCTTCTTGTATTCAACAAACCAACGTTTAAAGCCGGTAGTAGCAATAATCTCCCTATATACGTACAAAGTCGATTCGAAATTTTTGGGTCCCTCCTGTCTTCTCAAAAACGGCACTAGGAGGTGGTTTTCCCTCTTTGTTTCAAGGCTCGGGTTAATTTCCCAGAATTATTTAGTGGTATGAACTAGAATCCATTTACCCCTAATAAGAAGTGTTCTGAGATTCGCGTTACATTTAAATTCTCACTAAGATATAGTTTTCATCACTGAGAAGCAACTAGTGTATAAAACACCATATGTACATTGTTCCTAGAGTCCTAGTCTAGTAGAAATGTATACCAGATTTAATCACCTTATGAGGTGCCTTACTGATTTATGGTACAGTTCTTCGAGGTCTATTGAGGCAATAATTTCGGTCGTTTGGAATCACAAATGTCTGCGAAATTTTGAGTAGGACAGTTAGTGGTAACCACTGTAGGCTGTAAATATTTGTCCAATCAAAGTGGGTGAGAAAGTATTTAACGGAAAAAGGCACCTGAATATTTGTAACAAATCTGTAAAAATTTCGTCATACTCGGTGTGGTAAGTATTGTTGCGTTAAATAACTTGTTTTTTATTGCCTAATATGAAAAGGCTACTTTTATTGAGCAATAATTATGTATATATTTTTTGGGCAATTTATACTCTATATTTGCCTTTATTTTACTAAACTGTATATACTGCATTAATTCTATATCTCTGTCTGCGGCATAGTGCCTACAATACCATTCCTTACTGGATTAAAATATTCGCGTACAGTGACAGACCAATAAACCATTGTTTCACGAATCAGCTGTTTACTGTACACTCACCAACCAATCACAACGGTTGACTTATCAATTGCCCACCTTGCAAGCGACTGCACGCTTGCTCAGTGTACGCTCAGTCCCGCCTGGGGCACTTATATAGCACTCTAGCCACTGCTGACCATACTTACTCAACACGTGACTTTATGCCCCATGTGTTACTCTCTCACTTAAATATTAGTTTATCTCTGTTTGTTGTACATTTAAATTAACATTAAAGTCAGTGCTCTGGATTGGCAATCTCTACCAGAATGTCTCTGTTCCCGGACACCCGCGTCTACCGTGCTCTACAGGACTGGCCACAGTGTTATGAACTATTCGTTTGCGGTCGTATTGTGCGTGAGTGAATCCGTGAAGGACATCTTCCGTCTTCACGCCTGCCTACAAGACAGCAGCCTATTTCCACACTTCCTGATCACAACCTGGCCCTCAACAACAGCAGACTACGGTTACCCCTCATGAAAACAAAGGTAACTGTTTATTTTCTGCACTTTATTTGAATATGCACTGTTCATAAACTCATTATGTGTAACCTAGTGAACTCTTGTTAAAATCAGTGTGTTCGGCGTCTTCACTGCCTAGTGTGAAGTGGTCCTTCTTAATCGAGCCTCTAAAATCTTATTTCACGGTTCTCATAACCAAAATTCATTCTTTTCACGGTGTAACTAAAACCTATAATGAAATGAGAAGTTTCATGACAAAACTAATTTTATAACAAACACAGGAGTTTCCGATATGTATCGCAAAGGCTTATAGTCAAATAGGAAATTTTTTCATCAGATTATATTTGTATTAGTTTTACACATTTAAAAGCAAATATCACACTCGTAGTAAGTATATAGTCAGTCAGGTAATATATACAGATCTTTAAAGTGACGACTTTCAGTCTATTCATCTAGTCATCTGATGGTGATATAATTATTAATTGTGCGTTATAAAGTCTGTTTAATTATAGATATTTCAGATATTACAAGCTTCCTCAAGCTTAGAAAGTCTGAGAAAAAATTATTGTTTAGTATTTTTTACCTTCTAATTTGGATCTTATTAAAAGCTAGCGCATATGATGATCGATTTCTTTCTTTTGGAAACTATTGATTAAACAATATCTCGTTTGCGTGCTTATAAAAGGCAAATTGTCTCTCTGCTCTTGGATTAATAACTATATTATTGGTTATGAAAATTATTATTAAGAGAATCTTAGATATATTTTATTATTGGAGATATCATAAGGAAATGATATTAATCTGGAAACTACGTAGAAAGTTAAACGTGCATAAGAGTAAATAGATCATATTTAGATACATTCGGCAAGTTCCTCTACAGAAAAAAGAACACAAGATTGGGTCAAGTTATTCAAATTTTAATTACCAGTGATTACTGTATTATAAATCATCTTTTTTTTCCTTATGCGAATTTTCTATTGCTAACATCTTCATCTTAGTAAGGCTTTGTGTAGAGGGTTAAGATTATGACTGATATATTTTTGAATGAAAACTATTTAGGCCCCAATAATTCATCAATATTAGCACGCAGGCACTGTTCCAATATTGTCAATGGTTCCACGGTTGTAGTTAAGTAATAATATTCCTTATAATTTTCAACATATTTTTAAAATTCAAAGAGCAATAAAATATGTAAGCATATCAACCCAAACTTGTATTGCTTATACCATTTAAGCCAAATACACAGCCTCTTTTCACGTTGTAATTTATTAAGTTGTGTACCAACTAATATCATAAAAGTTAAACTTATCATAAAAGTATAGGGAATTGAATCGTAATAAAAATAAAAATAATAACTTAAATACGCAATCATATGTTTATATTTGTAAACATGATATTAAAATGTGACTTAAATATAGTTACGTAACTTACATAAAAATATTTATATAGGTAAATTTTCTAATTACCTAATTATTTTTTATAAAAGTTTACTTTAAGTCATGAGCACCTAAACAGTTGAATTTTAATATTCCTTCAAAATTTTGTTTCTATGATTTATTCTGCAATGTGATTAAGCTGGCAAAGGGTATAAAGTGAGTTACTCAACTGACAGGGTGATGCCCTGTTTATAACACTTGCATAATATGTTAAATAACTTTCCAAAAATTAAGCATTTCATTGTAAAGTTTTAAAAGGCGGTACCACACATAACTCCATTTAAAATTTACGAAATTTAAAAATAATTTATCCACGGTATTTCTGGATTAATAATAAACTATAGAATAAACATAAGTAAGGTTGGTCAAAATTGATACATTTTTATATTTTATAATACGGGAAAATTTTGTACAGTAACCACAAAAAAATTTAAATCCAAATATTCCCACTCTTAAATACATCCAACATATACGTAAGCTTGCTATAAAACATTTGCAAGCTGTATACTTTATTGTCTCAAATCATTATTGTATTTCGTAAACTGTATGTAAAATCTTATTATTAGATATTATAATTTCATATTTTTAACCAATGCTGAAACCTTATAAATATTAAATAAATAACGGGTTTCAAGATGATTTTAGAAACATATATTACAATTAAACTGTTTCTTTCCATTTTGTTGACGTTAAATTTATTCCGAAACAAAACAATCAATTGTGTGCTATAATTTGCTCGGTTTTCGAACTACTGATCTCTGAAAATCACCTAAATTAAAACATCAGTATTCAGATAAAATAAGCATTGCTTTACTAATCATCATAAGTATTAGGCTACTCTATAGATTTGTTCGTGAATATTCGCAACGATGCTACAGAAAAACCAAAGTGTAACAAGGGGTGACAAGATGACGTCATTGTCACTTTGCTGTATTACTTCCTTCTCAACGTTTCAACACTAAAACCATAAATTATGTATAATAAAAAATTTAATCGCCCTTTTCTATTGTCTGTTATACTACACTCTAACATAAACCCTTTCTAAAGTAATTTTAAAGTGTTTATTGTTACCACATTGTTTAAAAACAAAGAATTCAATTATAACTCTCCAGAACTTCTGCAATGCAATTGAGCCACAGATAAATTTTTATTTTTTACAATTATTTATTGTATTAGTTACAAGCGGGCAGTTACCGAACTGTATATAATAATCTGAAAGATGCCAAATATTACTTTAAGCTCTGCCACTAACTGCAATCACCCTTACATGAATCGGAATATGGCCTCTAAATCCTTCCCTAAACCTTAAATGTTTGTTCTTGTTGAGAGCTTTACATTTAAATACGTGAAAATAATTGTAACCCCGGCCATGATATTCCAAAAAAGTACACCAACACTTTTGCAATTTTGATTAAGAAAGTTATACGGAAATGGTTTCTTATTTATAAATATGTATATTATTAAAAACCATGCTATTGAAAAAAAATTTTTATCACTGTTTTATAAGGACCCTACTATTTTAGTGAACATTGATCTAACTTGTAATATGAAATGACGTATGTTATCATAATACTATGAATTACGCTCTTAAATAACTGTGACACAAGATCGTAAACATAAATAAATAAAAGTTGTTGACAAAGTATTGGATGAACTCCAGCGATTAAGAAACCCAAAGTTTATAATGCGTAGTTAGTACAGTTACTTGACAGCGCCCGAGGCTAGCCACTCTCGATAAGTTGAGGTTGTTTGGTTTGACAACAGTTGTAATAAAGTTCGTAGTTTTGTTTTAAGAGGAAACGCTAGTCAGCTGCCGCCAGGCCAACTGAGATTCCACTTTTAACATTGGGCTAAAGTTTCCAAACTATGTTACTGGCTGAGCCTTAGTGAAGCGTACGAATCGTGAGGCTGAAAAATGTCAAAGGTTATTTCAAAGGTTTCTCTAACCACCCTAGTGCTTCAGCGCATCATACCAAGTTTAGGCCCATATCACTGCAAGTTTCGGTTTTAAACCTGTTGACAGAACATGGCTCTCCATAGCGGGGTCAAAATAGGTCAAAACTTTAAACTGTGTGAACAATATCTGGACGAGGTATGAACCGGCAAATCACGATGCTGCTAACTGGCCACGCAGCTAAGATAACATTTCCTGCTCGTTTTTACAACGTAATAATAATAATAATAAATTTATTTCCAAATAACAACAAATAATTACAATAAATCCAACAGTAATACAATAATTCGAAATAAGGTAAACATTACATAGCATATATAGAAAAAACAGCATAGCATATACCAAACAAAAATGACTTGCTCAGGCTGACCAAGTTTACACTTACTAGTTAATTAAAAGGAAAAATACAATGAAACAGGATTATTGTTGGTTGTTTTTTGGAAAATGAAACCTCCAAGGCAAAGCCTGATTGTAAGAAATAACGTGTACTTATTAGATAAGAAATTGTCGTCAAGTAATACAGGGCTCTATATTCCAGTATCGTTGACCCAACTCCCTAAGAATTAAAATAGTATATGAAATTTGAATTCTTATAAAAGACATTATTATAAATTATATAAACAATTTAATGTAAGTAAGTAGGCCACATTGAACAATATAATATGAGAGACTTAGTAAAAATGTTGTATCTTGAGTTATCAAAATTAACCGCTTTAACTAAACATAAATATCTAGAATATTAACATTAATAAATAAAAACTCCGACCTATACTCAAGCACAAGAATTCTTTCACACATAAATAAATGTGATGTGTCTGATGAAGGTATCTTGGATATCGAAAGGCCTCACAATAAACATATGTATTAAATATTGGTTTTGTATTTTAATGTAATTTAACAGAGTTTTAGTCCATTTGCAACAATCTTGGATATAAATGTATGTAATAAAGATTTTATCAAAAACTTCAAAAAAGAAACATGCATAACCGTGACATACCTAACGATAACGCTTGTTTGAAAATAATAATAACAATCTCTCAGTGTGGACATTATGTCGTGTTCACATATCAGTAACCACATAACACTTGCTACGCGGACTGTCACGTGTACAGTCAGCTGCTAACCAACGGTTCATGGAAATTGTACTAAATGTGAATAATTGTTGCGGTACGATGTTACTGTAATTGAGCCCAAACTTTCCTCACCAAATTTTGAATCAGGTTAAACAGTTCATGTTATGTTTATATCACAACAATATACAAGTTCGCCAGTCCATGTGTGCCGTCACAGACTTCGCTAAGTTTCCGGACAGTGTGTGTTATCTCAATAACATCCGGGTAGAGTCCGGTTTAGCACATTTTCCGACAAGCTGCCTTCACATAACTACAGCAAAAATTATAATACCATACCTATAATCGTGACAGGATAACTGCTGTTCCTCGATATCCCTTTCCCACTGTTGTAGACCGGTCTTATGTTGTCAAGTAGACAGTATTGAGTTTTTCATACACATTGATCAATTTATTATTCTTTTTATTATTACTATACTTAGACACGCTTAACTTTGTACCATGATATTTGACAGCATGATGAAGATGTTATACTTAAATTCGCCTTGTAATGTTATTATTGTTTGTAACGTATAACGATCGCTAATACCCGTAATCATGTTATCCTTCGAAGGCATCCATCGCCGATCCAGTCACCGAAGAAACCTAAAAACTAAAAAATAACAATGCACCACATTTATTTCTTAAAAATAATAAAAAAAGTTGTAAAATGGTATTTTCTAATCTTATACGGACATATTTTTGTAAGCTTGTATTAGTAAAATTTAAAACGTTTATTTTCGAAGTTATTTTTTATGTGATCTTAAAAATTTACTATCCAACTATTGTTACAACTTTAAGTCTAAGTAACATTTTTATGAAAGATTTATGTTTGCAATGTACGAATAGTTAAAATTTCTTCATAAACATTCTATGTCATGGGCATTATTAATAATTTCAAATTTAAAAAGCGCCTATTGAAATTATTTTACATTTCCTATCTTTATAACACCACTTCTGTAGAGGTATTGGATATTTTATTGGCCTACAGGTTTTCCAGTTGATATGCACTGCTCATACCTACATCATCCCCAGAGCAATATATGTGTAATAACACCCGTGAAAGTGTGAATAAATTTTAAAGTTTTATTTAGTTGAACACTTTTAATACACTCTTTAAATATAAAACCTTCAAACAATTGTTCACTCAATCCACCAATGGCAATACTCGCTCCATTTAAACTGAATTCGATGGATTCAGAGTTTATCCCGATTGGATTTATCAAAAGCTTTCCTTGTTTGTTTAGTGTATTTATTGTGGTAAAATTGATTTTCCTTATATTTTCCTGTGGTAAAACTCTTGTTTTTGTACCTCTATCTTCTTGCCTTTGTGGCTGCAGCCTATTGTAGAGGGTTCCAAAATGTTCAGCGGTGAGAAGGGAATATTAAAAACAATTATTGTTTTAGAACATTACGTTTTTATTACTCATACGGGTTTTTTTTATCATGCACGTTCAAAACTCAACATTACGATATTTTATAGTTTCATGAACGAAAGGGAACTAAGTTAAATGCTAACAAGGTCTATCTATTTTTCATTTGAAGTATGTGAGCACATTGAAAATAATTTTGTTGGGTTTTATATGATTTTATATATGTCCATTTTGAACTGTTTAACTTTCTGTAAAGAAAATTGAGGTTGGACATGCATGATCGAACTAAACTAAGCAATAAGTCGGTTATTTATTATCCAGTTCAAATTGTTTTAGTCTAATGTAATTTTTGTAACCCTTTTTGTAAAGTTAGAAAATTTTAGATACTTTTAATTAAAATAATTTAAACTTGCAAAACGTTATTTTAAAACTTGACCAAACTTATATTCTGCCAAAATATGAAGTATAGTATTTCATTGTAGTTAACAACTTATAAGAATATATTTGTCTAAATAAATATCACATATGGGCAAATATATTGGGAAACAAAAAGAGAGAGATCATTGTATGCTTGTAGCATGTGGCATTGTTCATGGGAAACTATGATAAATATTTAGTGAGAGTTTTGAATCACTCAATATAGTGTATCGTATAATTTTTTATTCCATTATATATTACTCACGACTTTGCACGAAAATACGTATACGGGGGCTTCACGATTTCGAAGGCTTTGCACGAATTTGTGCACTCCTGATTTGAGTGACTTACATTTCCGACTC
Source organism: Homalodisca vitripennis (assembly GCF_021130785.1). Classification (NCBI taxonomy): domain Eukaryota; kingdom Metazoa; phylum Arthropoda; class Insecta; order Hemiptera; family Cicadellidae; genus Homalodisca; species Homalodisca vitripennis. The sequence goes on from NC_060207.1 coordinate 229,614,489, forward strand.
GAATTTATTTCACGTTGTGACAAAGAGAATCTGTCACAAAATTTATATTTATGCATGACTCATTGAACATATTGAACTATTGAACATTTAATAAGTAATATTGTGTATTTAATGTATATTAGCGGATTTACCGTTGGTATAAATAAATAAATTCTGTTTTGGCGTGTCAAATCGCATTTGTATAATTCACCAATAGCAGTAAATGTGTTACGTTAAGTATAATTATCTGAAAAAAGAGATCAGACTGCAGATCTGATAATTTATTGTTACTGTTTTTATTACTCACACAACATGTGCTAAAGTCCCAGTAATTGTAGTATATTATCCTATATTTTATTAACTGTAACAACGTGAACCTAATGGATTTTATCAGTTTAAATAATTATTAGGAGTAATATACTTGTGACGATTTAAAATAGAACATGATATGAATAATATGTGATTATCGTCTATACAGAATGAGCCAGACAACCTCTACTCGATGTGTGGAGGCCGGCTGAGAAACCTTCCTTCTTATAAAAAGACAGATGTTGTATATTCAAAGACTGTAATTTCAACTGCATTAATGGAATGTAATTACACATAGAGTGCTGCAGTCAAAACTATCTACTTAAAATCATAATAGCACTTCATACTACCAATCAAGATTTATCAAGAGTTAATCGAGGGCTATTATTGCAATTATTGATAATATAGTGTATTCTCCATTTTAGAGGAATTGGTTACAATTACCTCAGTAACATTGATGTATTTAGAGTAAAACAGGTACGTTACAAAGCCATAATCAGTAAGTCGTAATAGACTATTGATAAATTGTGCTTCTGCCAATTAGTATATTAATAGACAGTAATTTGGACTGCAATACTGGAACGCAATTACCAATAGAGTGCTGCAAACTAAATTATCTCTACTACATCACTCTAGCGCAGCACACTACCGTCAGTTGGTCAAGGGCTGTCATTTAAAGTACTTTTTTTATTTTAAGTGAGTTCTTTTAGATTAACTTAAAAACCGTCAATCAGTATTGATTACATTGTAATTCAAAACATAAAAATGAAACACATGTGGTATTAATCTACACATACAAACTACCACTCTAGAAATTATTATATTAAAAATTGTGCTATATAATTATTTATGACGTGAGTAGAAGTATGTTTTTGATATCATATTGATAAATACAGGGTGAAGCAGATCGCCCATCCGCTGTGATAAGCGGCTGAACTGAGAAACCTGCCTTCTTCGTTTTAACAAATATCCCCAAATTCGAGTAAAAGAATTCGTTAAATAATTTTAACTCTAAAAATACCCAAAAGTACCACTTTTGGAGAGTAGAGATTATTTTTTTTATATTTTCAAATATAAAAGTAGGTTGAGCCGTTCATTATATTTAAGGTCACACTGATCATTTTGAAAAATAATGATTTACTTAGTCTTTTTATGACTTACCTGCATTTTAATTTTTTAGGTCAAGCCGTAACAATTTTTAAAGGTATTTTTACCGTTACCTCGTTAAACATCTTTGCAAATATTAATTGTTTATTCAAGGTTATGAAAAAGTAATCTTAATAAAAATGTGCTGCAGTTGCCACATTTAAGCAAATTTCTAAGTCAAAATTTGTTAAAATTTGGCTATTTGAAACTCACAACACCCAAAAATTTAAAATACCAAGATACAGGTATGTTATAAAAAAATAAAAGGCGAAATAAATTAAAACTTTTCAAAATTATCAGTGTGAGACCTTTAAAATAACGTACGGCTCGACCAACTATTACATTTGAAATTGTTTCCAAAGTAATCTAAACTGCCAATTCGGGGTATTTTTGGAGGCGCTCTGATTCACCCTGTATTTATTATCATAAAATCAATAACATATACCTAATTAGTCCAAAAATAATTATGTAACATAACTTTAAAAATAGATTTCCAGAGTGGTGGTTTCTGTGTGGATAGATTCCGCATTTGTTCAATTTTTGTGTTTGGCATTTTAATATGATTAATACTGATTCACAGTTATTCACTTAATCTAAAATAAATCTTGATTAAAATAAGGAAAACTCATAGTCATATAAGTAATTGAAATAACAGTCCTTGAACAACTATCAGTAGTATGAAGCGCTAGTGAGATGTGGTGGAGATAATTTGGTCTGCAGCACTCTATTGGTAATTGAATTCTGGGAATGCATTCCGAATTGCTGCTTTAAATATACAATTTCCACTTAAGTGCTAGGGGCATAATTTATTACAGACATATAACTAATATTTTAGTAACTAAATATGGCTTTATAAATGTATCTATTTTGTTCTAAATACGTATCTGTAAAAGAGTTAATTTCAACTAAATCCCTTAATTTAAAGAATAATTTGTAATTTAACCCTTGCTTCCATTACTAGTTTTATGAAGGATTCCATTACGTAATACATGCAAAAAGTCTATTAGAATGCTGACACACATACGCACACGCATATACTTGAATTTATCAGAGTGGAAATTGTAAGTCCACATAAATGTTTCATAACGTTTAACTCATATTGGTTCCTATTTTATAGAAGTAAATGAAGTTTTGTAGGAAATCACATTTCCCTTATTTTGTAATGCATTATTATTTTTTATAGTATATGCAAATACTAATATTGAAAGAACATAAAAATCTTTTTGAATTGGAAAACTAATTTTTTAGAAAGAACACACTAATTAATGTAGCGGTTGAGCGTGGAAAAAACTACATACAGACTTGTAATTGGTCCAATGACGTGGTCAGCCACAATGTCCTGTTTTACCACGTTAACTGTACGAGTGGTGTTGGTAATGGGACAATTGAGGTGACAAATAGTGTGCTCTAATTGTAACTTTAATTATTTCACCAGACAGTGTCATTAACTTATTTATCGATTGTTAAATTTGATTTGATGTTTTTATACTTTCTCATTATTTAGTGATCGATTAGTATCGTATTATTATGTTACAAATAATGGGGGACATATTTTAAACACATATTGGTACAAGCGATAGAAAATGTATGCATTTAATGTTAACCGTTTCATTTCATTCATGGGCGGTGAATTTTTTCAGGTAATAATAATTGGCTCTATCGTATTTGTGAATGAATGCTTTGCAGTTTACCATAATTTCGTCAATCACTATGGAAATGGTTAAAAGGTAATAAAATTTACAATTTTGTAATAGTATACAAAGTTTTTTTAACTAATTTTTGCCAATTTTCTATTACGATTACAACTAATATAACTTACGAACAAATGTACAGCGCTCAGCTAATTTTCGGTATGGTCAGAGTATCAGTCTTCAGGCAATTTTAAAGACCTGGTTTTATTTCGGATTTATTTCTGGTACTGATCAGTTGTTATTAGTAAGGACAGGCATGTAAGTAAGTATGATGGGAGGGGGAAGTAAACAAAGTAAAGTAGGAGCCTCACTAAAATAAATATTTGTAAATTATAGTGTATTAGTTATCACCGTTCTTACGAGATACCGAAAATAGCTCAGAAGAAAAACGTATTTCACTGTAATATTAACTTATTATAATATTTCAATAAACACCCCATTAATTAACATTAATTAGTATTAGCATTTTTCTAAATTAAAAGTTTTTGCAGTATTTGGGCAGTACATTATTGCTTTGTTGCATTTTAGATTAAAAAACAAATTCTATGGTATATTGAGGGAAGAATGATGGTTTTAAACTGAGTAGTCCCACATAGGTTAGTCCTGTTCAATAAAATAAAAATCTATAAAGTCACATTTGGTACAATCATGGGACAAATATTAAGGTCAAACCTTATTCTTCAAAAGTTGTCAATTAAATGCCATAAAAGAAGAAAAAGCAAATGAAGAGCGACACCCACAGTTAGTTAAATATTTATTTTTTTATTTTAATCTCTGAAAACAGAGCTGTTTGTATAACCATTTAAGAGTATAAGAAAGATCTGTTTAAACTAAGTTAAAACATATTTTTAACAGACAATACTGAAATAAATCTTTAAGTAAAAGAGGACTTTATTTCCTTGTACTCCAGATGTCTAAATTTGATAGTTCCCGCATCTTTACATTTTCGTTCTAAACTATCTCATGGTTCAAATCACACTATATCAACCAGTAATAACATGATTATCCTTCTACATTGTTAAATATGATCACAACAGAGACGATCTCAACAGGATATCACAACAAAGGACCTGAGATCATACTATTAAAACTACCTTCGGTTAGTACTTAAAGACAGGTATTCAGGAGCTGATACGTCTTTTCATCCATTTCCACACTCCACATAACTCCAATACAACTAGTTATAAGAAATTATTTCAGTATTGCAATTTTTAAGTCTATTAAGAATAAGAACATATTCATCATCAGTATTTAAAACATAAGACCTCATACACGTACCACCCACCTTAAAATAGAGTCACTCTACTGAAACTACGTTATATGACAAAGCCAAGTGCCAAATTATAAAACATGTTGGTGCTTTACAAACACAAACACAAATTAGTGAGCTTTTATGCATAAATTAAAAATATCCTCTAAAGGTAGAATTTCAAAGGCTATTTGTTGGAACTAATGTTTACAAAGAGATACTCGGAGAGCTAATGAGTTTCTGTGAAAGTAAGAATATTACATTTTCAACATTGCAAAAATATCAAACAACTTGAATATTATAATTCTTATACTAAATAAATTCAACTTAGGTCATTGTGTTTTATTTTGTTTTAATACAAATTTACCAACAAAGTCGATCAAAGTAGTGGTATGTGTTCTTATAAATTTAATTTTATCCAATACCACTAAATGTTTAATTGGTTCATGGCGTAAGTATAGATTATGTGTACTATATCTGATGTTTTTATTTTAGCTAATGTTCGTAAGCAAGTATATTTGCATCACATTATCCACTCATTACAAAAGTAACCAATTTATGAGTATGCCTATTTATGCACACATTATTCTAAAAAGTTAATTGAACTCAATTTTTCCAAGTGAAAAATATTGCTTTTGTAGTACTAAGTGATTTTCTACATTTTTCAAAACAAAATATGCAATAGTTGTTTTAGTTTATTTTCTCTCTCTTCAAGTGAGTGGGCTTATTCACAGTTCAGATACAGAGTGTTACATACGGTACAGAAACGTAATCTACATAGCCTCAAGTATATTTACCTGAATAAAAAAATAGTGCCACGTGGCAATCTCTGGTGTCGACTATTCTAATTGGGTTTTCGTTTGGTTCATAAAGCCGGGAGCCGGGAAGAACCGTACATTACTGCCTGCGATATTTACAAAGCATGAAGTTTTGGTGACAGAACTAATAGTGAGTCTGAGCTAGTTGTCTGTTCCTTCCAAGACAGCCTGATTCCGCGGTTATACCCTTCTATAATTCGATATCACTAAAGCGTAGAAAACCTTTCAGAGAAGTACCTGAAGCTTAACAATTGCAATAAGTGAAACAAAGCTCCAAACAATATATTAAGTTTATAGCTAATTTCGATCACAAGATATCGAACGGACAGACAGACAAATAAAATGTTTCCAAATGTATTTTTTACCAAATTATTTTTAATCCTAGTTTTTGAAATGCGACTATTGTAGAAAGACGAGTGTTATCGTTTGAGAAAGCTAAATAGTTTTACCAGAGCGAAGCGACATCGTTATACGGAGCACTCATTACAACATAACGAGATTCCGCTGTCGCTTCTCCGTTTATTTCCAATTAAAGTTTGTTTATTATGATCGGTTCATCCGCCTCATTATTCTATTTATTTGTGACATAAACTTCATTATATTTTAAATTCGCCTGAATAAAAAATAGTGCCACGTGGCAATCTCTGGTGTCGACTATTCTAATTGGGTTTTCGTTGGTTCATAAAGCCGGGAGCGGGGAAGAACCGTGCATCACTGCCTGCGATATTTACCCAGCATGAAGTTTTGGTGACAGAACCAATGTTGTGTCTTAGCTAGTTGTCTGTTCCTTCCAAGACAGCCAGAGTCCACGGTTATACCCTTCTACCTGTATAATTCTACATTTAAAATATGATGAAGTTTATGTCACAAATAAATATAATAATAAGAGGCGGATGAACCGATCATAATAAACAAACTTTAATTTGAAATAAACGAAGAAGCGACAGCGGAATCTCGTTATGTTGTAATGAGTGCTCCGTTTAACGATGTCGCTTCGCTCCCGTAAAACTATTTAGCTTTCTCAAACGATAACCCTCGTCTTTCTATAATAGTCGCATTTCCAAAACTAGGATTAAAAATAATTTGGTAAAAAATACATTTGGAAACATTTTATTTGTCTGTCTGTCCGTTCGATATCTTGGGATCGAAATTACCTATAAACTTAACATATTGTATGGAACTTTGCTTCACTTATTGGGATTGTTAGGCTTCAGGTATTTCTCTGAACGGTTTTCACGCTTTAGTGATATCTAGTAAGGAAACTTTGAATGTGAATTACGATCATAATTCTGTGGTAGTTGCCGAAGTCACTCTGGTTCTAGTGTTTGTCACAACATTGTCACGCTGAAAGTAGCAATAAAATCTTTGATAAAACTGTGGACTACCTTTAAGTAAAGTGGCCAAATAACTTTGGAGCGGATAGTCTGCTCGATTTGGGAATTCTCAATCAAGACAAGTGATTTGGTGTCAGGAGACCGCAACACTGAAGAAAGTACTGCCAGCAAAAGCTGAAAGAGCGCAGAGAGGAGAGTAGTGAAACAAAGATGACAGGTATGTGATGAAGAATAACCGGTACCTAAACTGGTAATGATATCTATAAAAGGACTTTTTATTCACATTTATAAATATTTTTGCACAATTTATTCTGCAATCTCAGTCTTATAACAAAAGGTACACAGACACAGTCGACACTATTCACTAACACAAATCATGCAGCAAACAATATTTAAGCAATAGAAAATATTTACTATCGCAATAATTCCATTTCTATTCCGTCTAATAAATATCCCTCTTACATTAAAAAACGAAAATCCTGTCTTGATTATGTCGGCAGTGAAAAGACAGAGCCAATTATCTCTGCTGACAACGCAAAGGCATAAACTGACGAGAACGTCCTCTATTGCCACATAAACTGTAGATGGAACATTTCAGTTTCATTAAAATAAATAATATTATTATTATAAATATTATCGCCTTAGTGAAGGTTTTTATTTGTACTTTTATTTTATAAATATAATGTTTTAGTATGATATATTAAATATATTATACTTCAAAATATTTCAGCATAAGTATTTATAACTCTAAGCTATAGGAGCTTATCTCGTGTATGCTCTTTGTCTCTTGAAAATCCATTACTCTACAACACAGTATTGAGGTAGCGTCATGAATGTAAAACAAATGTTTCTAATTTTATTTTAATTATCATGCCTAATGGTTTACAATGATTGAATGTGGAACAATTTATACTTACTTGGATATCTTGAATATAAAACATAGATATTAGGGCTTGGCAAAACGCTGAAAGAGGAAAGGTATATCGGGCTGCGAAATGTTCCAAGAGCACAGGATAGGTTGTACAAAGACTGGCAAGCTGTAGAATTAAGGCTTATGTAGACAAAGCGAGGTATTACCAGTGAGAAAGATCCTGGAAAGTTGTGAAACATTGAAATAGAGCAATAACTAGCTGTCCTCATTGCGCAAAAGAGTGCAAATATAAATGTTATGATAAAAAAGGGAGGAAGTAACCTTTAGAAGAGAATATTATGCAAGGTAGAAGCATACCGCACACAATTCCGTGTAAGAGTTTAGAAAAAAACTAAATGTTTACTTGAATATGTTGTTAAAGCAACTCTGTAAAGTGCTAAGGAAGCGTATAGGGGAGGGAACAGATAACAACAGGAGCAATTAAGAAGCGATCATCTTCAATGGTAACGGCTTTTTAAAGAGGAAAAGATGTGTGTGTGCGCGCGCGTGTGTGTGTGTTTGTTTCTTAAGTACAAATGAACAAGGAGTTTCAAACAATGGAAAAATGAAACAATGTGACAAGGAAAGTAGGCTGCTGTATAAGTCTCGTACTTGTATCTGGAAATGGAGGAGGCAACAAAAGCTTCACTTCTCTCTCTCTCTCTCTCTCTCTCGTCTCTCTCCTCTCTCTCTCTCTCTCTCTCTCTCTCTCTCTCTCTCTTTCATCGTTATATGAAAAATGTGGAGGATCGACATAGAAGATGAATGGTCTCATATGGTATGTAACATCCACTATTTAAGACTATTCTCTTGTATGTCACAGTTACACTGACTGTTTGTAATAATCACACTTTAACATTCATATAGTGCAACATCCTGATAACTTGAGGCAGGTGTAATTTTCTATTTATTAGTAATGATTATTATATTTCTGTCACTCCTTGTATGTACTATGTAGATATGTATATATTAAAAATATGTATGCGAATTGTTGCAGACAGCATGTGAGAGGGATTACAAGATAAACAACACTGATAAGAAGTCTCTCCTAAACTTTAAACCTTCGCTGTATTTACCTTTTGGTCGTAATTTTTAATTTTGATTGTTCACGTAATTTCCTCACGAATAATCAGTACATTACTGCTACATTTGATAAATATGATCGCTTTTTTATCAAGAATATAATCAATTCTAAACCATTCATAAACATGTAGTAAATTAACAAAAAAAAAAAAAACTTTTAAATTTAAAAATTGTTTTAATTTTTTATACAAAGAGAATATAATAAAATAATTTAAATTTAATATTACGTCAGTAAAATAGTAAATACTCTAGACACAACTTTCACTTTTGTATTACCTTTTCAGTAATAAAGTTTCATTTGATATAATTATTACCTAAGATATGCCATTATAAAGGCACAATATTTTAAGTCTTACATATAGAAACCAAGATTATCAGAAACAAAGTCACATTTATACAATGGCCTGAAATGTAATTCTTCATTGTTTGAAATGTTTTACTCTTTTGGAGAATATAAGAATACAAGAAGCGGTCAATAATAGAATTTTTATTCTTCAAAGCACTTTACCTGAATCTGCAGTAGAGACACGTGACAATCTCCTGGTGTCGACCTTAATCTTATTGGATTGTTTGCGTTTGTTCAGGAAACATTATTGTAGAAGGATCTTATTTCATTTCCTGGTAGTCTCTTTGCCTACCTGTGTCTCAGGCATTTTATTTAGTATTGAACATTTAAGCTCTAGAACCTTGATTATAAAGCACCTATAAATAAAACTGGATTATAAACAAGCAATCCTTGCACAACAAGCCTGCGCTCATCTTCACGTCGAAACACATTTTTAAGATGTTTAACTAAAGCTTTAGCTTTGTTTGGTTACATCAGAAGAATGAGCAGTCCGTGTCAGCTTAACTCGTGTATTTATTTTCAGCAAGAAACAAATTCAAACATTTAATAAAGAGAAACAATGTATGTTGTAGTTCATATTTGAATGAAGTAAATTTTTAAGTTACTTGTATAATTAGGTTACTTTAAAAAAAATTAATAGACCTAGTAGTAGTAAATACAGTAGGTTATTTTTGATTCCTAGTAGACTGTTAAGATTGTATTATCTAAATTTACGCTATTAGATTAGCCACACTATTAAATTAGTGCTATTAGATTAGTGAATACCCTTTATGTTGTAACACCAATAAAAATTAGGAGTACTGTAATGCCAATAAATTCGTCCGCGTAGTGTTGAAAAATTATGTAGACGAATTTAGTCAGAGATGAGAAGGATATCCTGCGATCGAAAGCTCGCTTTAACCTAAACTATTTTAGGTAAGAGGAAATTTTTCAACAATTGCAATTAATACAGTGATACAAGGTATCAGTAACACTTTTTTTAAATCTGTAATCTGATCCCTTCTTCGAGTGGATAATCAACCTAAAACTTGACTACAATCAAGATTAAAGTAAACTATCAGAGCATTTTGACATGCAAAATTCAGGAACCACAATAACTATGTGGTGTATCAACTGCATTCACAATATCTATAAAATATATACTTAATAAATACAAAACAAAAATTACTGAAACCGGACTACAGAACATAGATCGTATTAGGTCTAAATTAAAAATTCTAGCCATGGAAGAGTAAATTGTTTTTTGAAAGCATTCATATTTTTTTCAAATCAATAAACTAAAAATTTCAGAGATGATATATGCAACAAAGAAATGCAAAGTAATCTACATAATTAAAAGAAGAGTATAGTGCATTTGTTTACTAATCAATAGATTTTTGTAATTCTGCAGTTTAATTCTGTATTTTTAACTTTTGTATGGTTATCATTGCTATCTCATTATATTTTATATACGACAGTTATGTTGTACTCGTATGTCTACCCTGTGAAAACAGTAAGTATACAACCCTGGCTGCTAAGTACTCGTATGTGTGTGCAATACTTTTTTCACTCTCTGATTACGCTGCGACGTTTCCTCTCCATGTGCTGTTGATCTCGTGATTAAGAACTTCAAAAAATGTCACCTTAATAAGATCATAACTAGGAATAATTTAACTTATGCCTAATTTATGTCTAAAAGGATTTTGGGTTTTTAAATTGTTTTTAATTATATTAAAATCATAACTCGAGAGACATAATATTTTTAAAATCGTGTTAGGCAGGAAATAGGTCAAGTAAGATAGAATCAGGACCCCCCTAATGGAAATGACAAGCTTTTAAATACTACTTAATGGACAACACTGACCCTTGCAAAGAGCTTCGTCCATATAAATACTGTTGTTCTTAAGAGCACTAAATGTGTATCTCTGATATATTTGAACTTACTTTTGATTAGGTTTTTTTTCATTAGTACGGTGCGGTCTTGGATGTTCTATACATAATTCTACAAGTGAGTATATTCACGGATACGTCATATATGCGTGTGCATAGTAACGTATTATTATCTAAGAGAAATGCAAACAACATTATTTACAACAGTTCTCCCCCAAACTAAAACACAGCAGTTGATATTACAAGGATAGTACCTAAGACCACAGATGTAGTCTATAAACTCAATTACCTTGTACAAACACTCCCTCTGGACTAAATTACCTGAGTTATGGCATCCTCAATTCTCCCTCGTACACGACCTCGCCCTCATAATATTCACTCACTGTCACAAGTAGTCAATATAGCTTACTATGTACGTTTACTTTGTAACGTATATATATATATATATATATATATATATATATATATATTTATTTATTTTTAAGCTTCAAATTTATAAAAAATAAAGGTATTATGTATTTCATTTATGTTGTTATACTTGTATTATTTATACCAATTGACATTAACAATGTTATTGCAGTAGCATAATTACGTTCACGATAGAGCATACTATCTAGCTCTTATCTCCATTGCTGTATTGTATAATATAAATTGATGATAAATTTCATTTTAAAACACGACTTGGACAATACGTTGTTTCCGAGAAGAGTTCCTATTATTAAACATATACTGTGGAATATACAGATTATACAGTAGATTGAATAATTTTGTATTAAAACTTAACTGAATTTCGTAGAAAATATTTAGAGGCGGTTAAAATCACTTTTCAAATTATACTTCTTCTGCCCTCGTTACCGTAAGTTTCATTGTCAAATAGCCATTATTTATTTATATCTCACTGTAATGTGCATAATTAACACATCATAAAATAATGGGATGTTTATAATCAAGGTCATAAATTAAGACTGTTTCTATAAAGTTTATTTAATTTCTCTCGCCATGGAAAGTAAAATCTAACATAATCTGATATTATTTACTAGGAAGTCAGGGACAGACACGTAGGTGAACACAGGCAAGATACGTAAACACTTCTTATTATGGAGCTCCGAGAACGTGGCTTACCCTCCAGTTCTCTGACGGTTTTACATTTTGTGTGCCAGGCAGAACATGAATTTCAATATAATTCTGATAATATAGATCACAGAAAATGCCACTTTTGTCATTTTCCTACTTTGATTTTTTTACACATCAGGGTATCGGCAATATAAGGATATGAATAATGTACTGTGAATAATGTTTGTAAATATGTCACTAAATATTATCATCAGTCCCGACACCAATACCCGTTATAGTTAATATACTATCCGTTCCAAAAAGAACAAACACAAGTTGGCTACTACTCCGTTTCTACTTTTAAATTGTTCAAACAGAAACTTTAATGACGTGTTGCACAGTTTCTAAAACTCACAAAACACAACTTTACTTTACGATGTTTTAAAAATCTAACAATGAAATATTGACAATCTTTGCATTTCAAAATGAATTCAACTAGAAAGTGCATTTTAGAAATGTTGTGTTACTCAAAATCGTGGTCTAATAGCGAGTGAATGATGATCACGCTGTATTGGGTAAACATTTTTATCAGTGTCTTAAGTTGATGAAATCTTTTTAAACTCTAGTAACGGCCAAAATAAATTAATAAATGGGCTAGCCAAAGTATTAGTTTATACAGGCAGAATTAAAAGTCAAACAATGACAATATGAAGCTGCAGGGTGTATGTCGACACTTCTACCAAACCCATAATATATAATATTTGGTATCATAGTATTGACCTGTTTCTACCTCTTTTTTATTTAGAACATCTTTAAGCTTTATTTCTGCAAACAAAGATCTTAAAGTTTAAAATTTTAGTAACGTTTCTTCACAATACTCTGCAAGTACAATGTTAAAAATATTGTAAAATTTTTACCTTTGCTGGGCAGCCTTCCATGAGCTAAGTGCCTTTATTGTAAGACTCATATGCTTCAACATCTACAGTAGACTTTGCAAGAATTAATCAAAGATTCAGAGGATTGTAAAATGTTGTTACTCATTTAATTTTGCAGGATAATTATTAATAACGCTTAAATTTCTCCTATTATTTTTAGGACTGTCAGGTCATCCAACGAGTGTTAGTTCTAAAAGGCTCTAAGCAATTGTAGTAATATGGCCACTAGAGAGGTGTAGGAACTATCTCTAATCCACTTATGCAGTCGGAGAGACTATTACTTGTTGTGGTTACATTGTCCATTGTTTACAATCACACGTGACTGACATAGCCTACCTTATTGAAATGCGGTGTGAACGAAAATTCTTCTACTACTTTTACACCCTGTCCCTCTTCTATTATTTTATGTCTATACCCATATATAAACTCCCTGTTCGACATAACTGTGGTCCTAACTTGAAAATGGTTACTGGAATTTATTTGTTTTAGAATATATTTTTTTTGAATTTATGCGTTTAAAACCTACAATTTCTCATTCAGCCAGGAGCAATATATGTTTAAAAGTGTATCTTTGATTAAAACTCTGCTTTAATACATAAAGTTATCAAAAATCTACACTCACATTAGCACTATTCTAAAGAAAATAATGTAAAAATAGATAATTCTGTTTAAAGCATACGGATCTTTGCATCCAATATTTTTACCACAATTTTGTGCGATAAAATACAAGGCGAGAATTCCAGTGTGAAGAGGACTGGAAAGCAGCTTGTATTAAATTGTAGCGATATTAAAAAAAAGCTTTGAAGGTGATCTAACCCAAATTATGTGTGAGAGTTTTCTTGTCAACAGTAAAGGTGACACTCTGGCTTGGTGATTTTACCACAAGACCGCTTTTTTGTCTCACAGGAGATTACCAACTCCCACCTGCCGAGGTTATTGTCAAGATGGCTTCGTAAGTGCCACGCCTCCTCCATACACTGATGAACATTGCTGTACATTTTAATAAATAATATTATTTATTGGCATTATTATTAGGGATTAATCCAATAATATGGGTTTATTTTTTACAAATTAATTAAAGTATCACAACGTTATTAATGTTAAATTTTAACATTCAAATCATTACTTTTCAATTTATTTTGAATAGCGAATGTATCAACGAATCGATATCATGGCAAACTAATACGTGATAATAACATAGATAGCATAATTCAATTGCTAATTGTTAGTTTGTACCAATAAATAAAAGATATATGAAATATTTACCATATTCGGGAATACTCATTTAAATGAACTGTAATATTGATGCCAATTTCTAAAACCACCCGTATAATGAAAGAAAATAGTTAATAAGACTTGCCATTCTTATGAATATGTATGCCTAATGATTTAATATTTACAGGAGGTATTAAAGGTATCATCCAGGAGTCAATGTTATAAAAGGCCAGCGATTACTAGGCGATAAAAAGACTTGCATAGTTTTATGGTAATTAATATGTACAATCGATTGATTACAATTCTACAGGAAGATGACTGCATGATTAATTATTGGCAAAATAAAATATAATTTCATGAGTTCATAGCGGCTAGACGCTAGAAGCTTGTATGGCTGATCATGCACCACGGTTCCATGTGTAAGGGTGCAGATTTGTTCAGCAAACCCAACAGATAGTACAGTAAGTGGTGAATCATTTTAATTTGAAACTCAAATGATTTATAACCCCTTTATTCTCGTATTCATATATTAATTAATATGGTATATTGGAACTTTTACAGTTTTCTCTAACTTAAGTTATGCACTCAATAATAGGATTCTCTACTAAGAATGGCCATTTTATAGCAACTAACTAAAGATTAAATTATTCGCTCCTCCAGATGTGAGTACAATCATATAATCTATTGTTACAACAAGACGTTAGCAGAGTTACAGAAGGGACACAATATAATTACTTCGGTCAAGATTCTGCCTTAGGCTGTTAACTTTCGAGAACGAGTTTATAACTCTTGTGGTACTCTTATTAGGATCTTCAACTGATCATTTTCAAAATTTTTTGTTATTCAAACATCTTTAAGAAGCAACTTATACAGCAATATTTACACAGATTTTAGGTAATTATCAATATTGTTAATTCAATTCTTCAATTTTAATTTGAAGAAAACAGTTTATAAAACGAGTTTTTTATAGTAGTCGTATATCATTATTTTCAGGTAAATTAATATAAATTGTCGTCTATTGTTAAGTGAATGATTATAACTATATAAGATACTTACACTTTATTGCACGTAACTACTGTTTTGCAATAATTTATTGATACAAATATTTTACTCATTTCAAACATTTCTATTAATAAACCAGTGATATTCCTGCTTTCATAACTATATTATGTCTTGCCTCAATTATGATACCTCAAAATTAGGTTTATTATTTTATAAGAATTTTCCCTCATTACGTACCTACAAATTATTCTTTATAAAAACGCCGAAAATAATATTCAAGATATGTTTGGTTAAGTAATAATTTTATATACTATTATGAAACTATATTTATATTTTATTATAGCTGTATCCTTTTATGTTACTATCTTATACTTGTACGGTATATAATTTAAATTTATCGAGTAAACTTACAAGTAATCATAAGTCAGGTTTTATACTTTCATTATTAACTATGTCATTGTTTTGAGAAAATAAAGGGTTTTGTTGTTATTTCCTATAACTATTATCTATATTTATACCGTATCATAAATTGGGTCATTGGATAAGGTATTAGAATATGTCATTTTGCAATTTCAAAAATATTATATAATATGCCTTTTAAACTTTTGATAAAATGATAAACGGACATGTTTTTCATAAGAGTTGAAGTGCAAACAACGTTGCACCACTAAAGATGGCGTAAGACGAAATATTGTTGACTGGAATGGGTATTTGACAAATTGCAGATCGTGGTCAACATTGGCTTTAATGTCAGATGATCGAAGAAGCCCCATGTGGAAGAGTAATATCCACGTTTTCAGCCTTCTGGTAACTGACGAAGATTGCCGTTGTTAGTGAACTTGCACAAATCTGAGAAATGCATCAGGATGTAATAAGCCCTCGGATAACCCTTTGAGCAATATTGAGGTCATTTGTTGGACGAGAATCATTACATGTGACCGCTGACCAAATAATAGTCCCAAACATAGGACACATTTGGGGTACAAAAGTGAAAATTTTGATGGCGCTTCCTTCAAAGGAATGTGATAAAAAGCTATCGCTTCTGGTACCCCTTGAACTGACCAGATTAATCTCATTGAGTGATTGTCGCAAGTATCAGAGTGTTCCCCGCCTATTTGGAGAAATCTATACTTTTTTAGGTAATTGTTATTATTGGAACTATTTCCAAGAATACCGTTGTACCGGAATACGCTTATTTCTAATATAAAAACAAAGATAAAATAATTTACAGAATTAAGCCGTAAAATAATGAATCTGAAATATATTATTATAGAACATAATTCAAGATTGGTAAGTAAGAAATTATACTAGTAATTTCACTTCATCATGCAATAAAATAAATTTAGCGGTAGCGTAGGTTTATTTCTATATTGGCACTTGAGACTCTCTAAGGAAGTTTTAATTTAAAAGTTTTCTCGCTTTCTCAGCTTTGCATAATTTCCCTTTTATTGCCCATGAAACCTTTAATTACTAAAGCGAAACAAAGATACTGTTAAAGGAATAATGAAAGTTAAATATTGTGTTGTTTTTTACGAAATATTTTGTTTCAAGACAACAAAATCATTTTAAGATAATAAAAATATAACTTTGTATTCCTGGACTTGTTTGTTTCCAAGCACATAATGGATTTACAATACTTAAGTATCAGGCCTGACCTTGATACAGTGCTCTTACATTTATTCCAAGATGAATGGTGACACAAGTGAATATTGCTTATTTTGGTATATAATTAACGAAACATTAATTCAGCATCACACGCTTTTAAATAATTGTTTATACTTATTTCTTTACCATAACTATATACATAAATAAAGACTTCTTAATGATTATACGAGTTATGATTATGAGAACTAAATCTCCTTTTAAAATTAACATTATGCATTTGAAGGAAGTCTAATTTATTATTAGTTTCATGAGTCCACGTGAACTTACAAGAATTTAAGATAAGAATTTAGAAAATTCTGTAATTTAGTAAAAAACGGCTGAAGTGAATTATGAGATTTTTACAATAAGAAAAGAGAGTTACAGCTTCATGGAGTAACATTTCCAAATATCTCTATCAACCCCTCTAAGAGAACATATATATTTTTAATTGATTTATTATGTATTTTAGTTATTCCTATAATAAGTATTTCAACTATTTAGATTTAACGAATTATATCTGACGTTTCTAGCCCGTGGTTAAAATAATGGCTGAGAAAGTCACACAGGAAATGATGTTTTTAAACATTTTATATTACAGACGAGGCGGA
Organism: Homalodisca vitripennis; assembly: GCF_021130785.1. Classification (NCBI taxonomy): domain Eukaryota; kingdom Metazoa; phylum Arthropoda; class Insecta; order Hemiptera; family Cicadellidae; genus Homalodisca; species Homalodisca vitripennis. Next base: position 229,631,680 of record NC_060207.1, read on the forward strand.
TCGCTTTATTGCCTATCGACTGTTTGGATATCATTTTAATTTTGTATTATAAAATTTTTATTATTTTACAGTTTTAAGGCATTTTTGATAAAATTTTAAATTAACCAAACTGAATAATGAATAATGATGAATAATGATATTTATTCCGTAAGTACATACAAATTAGAAATACATTTTCGTCTCGGAATTCCACTAACCATCATTATCCAGTATCGATGGTTAGGCAACAAAAATTAAAAACTAATTATTCAGTCTACCTCAAGTTGACACATAATATCTTCGGGCTTGTGCACATAGATAAATATAATAAATAATGTAAATAACTGTTGTATAATAAATAATGTAAATAAATGCTCTATAATAAATAATGTAAATAAATGTTCTATAATAAATAATGTAAATAAATGTTGTATAATGAATAAATTAATTAATTAAATATAGTTAACAACACATATATAAAATCAACAAATCTAAATAACAATAACAAAACTTAACAAATTATACAACAAAACTTTAACCAGTTAACAATTTATTTATATTAAAACATGTAAACTGTAACTGTCTATGACAAACAATGTAAATAAATGTTCTATAATAAATAATGTAAATAAATGTTGTATAATAAACAAATATATTAATTGAATATAGTTAACAACACATATAGAAATATCAACAAATCCAAATAACAATAACAAAAACTTAACAAAATATACAGGGTGATTCGGTTAGTGATACCGGCACTTTCTGAGCTGATTGTACTATACAAAATAAAGAAAAAAGTTCATATAAACATGGGTCCGGAAATGCTTCCTTACTGGGTTATGGCCATTTGAAGATTTCACCAAAAATTGTGTGCAGGAGGTCAAATGATGATTTGCCGCGTGTTTATGAAGAGATATTTATAGGCGAATGCAACTTTTTCTAACGGATTTTTAGATGAGAAATAGATTTCATCTCATAGCTGTATCTCATTTAGTTTTTTTGTTATACTACAAAAAACAGAAATAAAATATTTTTGAAAACACTTTTTTAAGGTTTAACGGACAATTATTTTGTTAAATAGGCATTGAAGACCCACATTTTTACAAAGAAACTTGCAGAAAATTTAATTCTGAATAAACTTATGTGCCACACGGCTATTAACAGCGAAGTATTAGTTTCTGGAATTTAAATTTTACAACAAACATTCTACCAAGCAAGAAATTCCAAAGCAAAGGAAAACCGCATTTTAATGACATAGACTAGCCTAGACATAAGATTTATTAGGATGCAATTTAAATTAAGTTTTAAATAAATTATTTTTTTTCATCTAAAGCTTATAATACTACGTACCACTTTCATAACAGGTGTTCAAAAATCAGTCCTTGTACTTCAATACACTTAGCAGCTCGCTTTCTGATTGATCGAGTTATCCTCCGCAACGCTGCACGATTGTTTTTGATTTGTGCGGCGGCATCTTCAATTCGATTTATAAACTCTTCACGTGTATTTACTTTTTCCTTGTACACCAGGTTCTTCATCCAACCCCATATACAGAAATCTAATGGAGTTAGATCTGGTGATCTTGGTGGCCAAGTGTGTGGTCCACCGCGACCAATCCATCGCCCGGGAAACTACTCGTTTAAGTGCATTGTTACATTATGGGAAAAGTGGGCAGGGGCACCATCATATTGATAAATAATATTGCACCTTGCTGCTAATGGAACATCTTCTAATAATAGTGGTAGTTGTTCTGTAAGGAATTCTAAGTACATGCGGGAATTTAGATGTCCTCGGAGAATGAATGGTCCTATTAATCGATCATGAATGAGTCCACACCATACATTTACACTAAATCTGTGTTGAAAGTTGCGCACGATTGTACTATGTGGATTTCCCTCTGCCCAAGTGTGTTCATTGTGAAGGTTGTTTACGCCATCTCGGGTAAATTGAGCTTCATCAGTGAATAAAATGGTTCTATGATGTTGACGGTTTCTAATTAACCAGTAGCAAAATTCCAATCGAAGAGGAGGATCTGTTGGTTGAATATTTTGAACTTGTTGTTTATGGTAAGGGAACATGCTATTTTTGCGCAAAGTTCTCCATACTTCAGACTGAGACACTGCGAATCGCCTAGAAAGACGCCGTGTACTGACACCAGGACTGCGTTCAGTAGCCATGATTATAGCCTCTTCCATATCTACATTATTCTGGGCAGGGCGATCCCCATAATTATTAATACTAGGAAGTTTACCTGTTACTCTTAGGGTACGAAATGATCCACTGATCGTTTTTGGGTTTGGAACTCTGCGATTAGGAAATCGTCTTCGGTATTCTGCAGTAGCAGCGGTTGCATTTCCGTCACAAACGCCTAAGACAAATACCATGTCGGCATATTCTTCCGTTGTAAATAACAAAGGCATTGCAATTGTGATAGTAAGTTACTTTAAAATACACTTCACTAACAAACGAGTAGTAAATTAATTGTATTAAATTGCACTCATTAAACTAGTACAGAATTGGTAACAAATAATTTGGATTCCTCAATAAATTGCAGTGTATTGTTGAACAGCTGATTTGTGATACCAACTTATAAAAACATAATTTACCTTCTGTAAAGCTAACGTGACAAAGATATGTAGGTACATGATGTAACCATTTGAATAGTCCTAAAAAGTAATAGTATTATTGTAATAGTATTATGTTCCATTAGCAGCAAGGTGCAATATTATTTATCAACATGATGGTGCCCCTGCCCACTTTTCCCATAATGTAACAATGCACTTAAACGAGCAGTTTCCCGGGCGATGGATTGGTCGCGGTGGACCACACACTTGGCCACCAAGATCACCAGATCTAACTCCATTAGATTTCTGTATATGGGGTTGGATGAAGAACCTGGTGTACCAGGAAAAATTAAATACACGTGAAGAGTTAATAAATCGAATTGAAGATGCCGCCGCACAAATCAAAAACAATCGTGCAGCGTTGCGGAGGATAACTCGATCAATCAGATAGCGAGCTGCTAAGTGTATTGAAGTACAAGGACTGATTTTTGAACACCTGTTATGAAAGTGGTACGTAGTATTATAAGCTTTAGATGAAAAACAATAATTTATTTAAAACTTAATTTAAATTGCATCCTAATAAATCTTATGTGTAGGCTAGTCTATGTGATTAAAATGCGGTTTTCCTTTGCTTTGGAATTTCTTGCTTGGTAGAATGTTTGTTGTAAAATTAAATTCCAGAAACTAATACTTCGCTGTTAATAGCCGTGTGGCACATAATTTTATTCAGAAATAAATTTTCTGCAAATTTCTTTGTAAAAATGTGGGTCTTCAATGCCTATTTAACAAAATAATTGTCCGTTAAACCTTAAAAAAGTGTTTTTCAAAAATATTTTATTTCTGTTTTTTTGTAGTATAACAAAAAAAACTAAATGAGATACAGCTATGAGATGAACTTTATTCAATTTCTCATCTAAAAATCCGTTAGAAAAGTTGCATTCGCCTATAAATATCTCTTCATAAACACGCGGCAAATCATCATTTGACCTCCTGCACACAATTTTTGGTGAAATCTTCAATTGGCCATAACCCAGTAAGGAAGCATTTCCGGACCCATCTTTATATGAACTTTTTTCTTTATTTTTTATAGTACAATCAGCTCAGAAAGTGCCGGTAACACTAACCGAATCACCCTGTATAACAAATCTTTAACCAGTTATCAATTTTTTTTAAGAGTTTAAAGAAAAGAAAACCAAAATAAAAAAGAGTTCTAACTTAATACCTTTGTCAACTGCATAATTTCCTCATCCAGCAAAAGCCAGCTTTTTAGGGTTTTTTTAAATATGTTTAAAGATTTAATTCTTTTAATTTTTTCGGGAATTAGATTAAAGATTTGTGGTCCAATAAATACAAAAGATCTAAGTAAAATACTTTTTAAGACCTTTGGCTTTCTGAGTAAGTTGGATGATTTACTTCTTGCGTTATATTTATGGTGTACCTGTTCAGTTTGTTTGTTTCCACTTCTCGTATAAAATATTTGCAATACTTTAAACATATAGAGGTGCTGGACAGGCAATATCTTAAGCTGTACAAACAGTGGAAAAGAAGATTCCAGCTTTTTCTTACATACAATTATTCTAATAAAATGGTTTTGCAAGGTTCTCACCCTTTTCACTAGAGTTTTAAAAGTACCTCCCCAACAATGTATACCGTATTGGAGTCTTGAATTTATTAATGCGTAGTAAAGACATCTAAGTAAATCTATGTCACACATATTTCTTAAATAGTAAAATTTTCTTACACTACTTCTTAACACTTTAATTAACTCTTCAATACGCTCTTTCCAAGTTAACTTGTAATCAACTATAACTCCAAGATATTTAAAATAGTTTACTTTGTCAACTACTTCACAATTGCATTGTATATTTAGAGCACATTTCATAGAATGAAATCTTATTTCTCTTTCAAAATTAAGTTCTGTGGAGCCAAAAATTTATTTATTTTGTTTTAGATACATTAACACTCATTTTATTGTCAATACACCATTGTCTCACAGTTATTAAAGTGTTATTTACATTATTCCACAAGGTTTGTGTATTGTTACTAGATCCATCCAAACTAATCTAATCAAAAAAAACTAATCATCCAATCACTCTCCTAGATATATGAAAATCTTCTTTCTTTCTTTTCTTATAGTTCTAGATAGTCATTATTCTCCGGTCTCTGTGTTTCCGACATATACAGAGACTTATACATATTTTTCCAGCTTTTACGTGTAATCATTAATGTCTGTGATCCATATAATATAAGAAGAGACTTGAACACAGCCTCCATAAATAGATATTTATCTATAATTTATGTTCTAGTACACTTAAACACAGACTCTTATTTGTTATCCTCCAAAAATTTCTGTGTTATTTAACAATTGCGCGATCCAGAAAGATTCTTCTAGTTAAAAAATTACAGATAATATACTCTTAATGAATCCAAAGTTTAAGTGCACTTAAAAAACTTATCTGTCTCTCTAAGTTAACTTTCTTATGGCATTTCCAAAGTTTCATGAAGAGCACTTTCCAAATAATCTGAAAGAGCACATAAAACCCGAATAAAGCATGAAGCACATTCTGTTGTCAGCCTCGTGACACAAACAGTATATTCCCCTTAACTTTTACTTTGGTAGAGTACTAAATTCTGCTCCCGATGCAACATCCTGTCACAACACAATCTGTTCTTTCCTTCAGTTCTGCGAAAAAATTTGCCCTAAGCACATAACGTCTTATTATTGGTCGGCAATTAAATTTCGTTTTTTAGAATTGCCTTGTTAATACGTTACCATCAATCAGAGTTTATGTAACTAAAATGAATCTCACGTTTTAAATTGTGTGATATTCTTGTATAGGGGACTCAGAACCTAATATAAATTAACGAAAATGTAGGTAAATTTATAGAATAATTATGTGAACAACTAATATATCTTCAAAAGTATTTGTATATACTTTCTTCTTCATTACACTTCAAAAGCTTGTTCTATATGATAAATGAATAGTTTATAAACATTCATCTAAGAGTGTAGGGTCAATATTCCATAGTACGTTAATGAATTTTGGGGATAAATCTGACAACTGCATTTATGAGAAATGATATGCGAGATTAGGTAATATCGCAATAAATGGACGCCACATAATGTGTCGCTTAACAGGCTTCGCTTAGGTTGAATATAACATTACAAGTCTATAATTCATTTTATTTTATATCCATTTGCAAGTATATTAGCTAGTTTTTTCAATATTTGAAGTAGAAAAATGGAACAGTTGAGAGCGCCTTAGAGTACAATGAATGTATATACACACAAATATCGGAATTTGTTTGAGTAATTTTAATATCTCCTAAGAGGCCAGAGGAGCAGGGCTCTTGCTTGGTAGCCGATCTGTGACTCTTTTTAGTAAGAACTTATGACATAGCATGAACATACATATTAAAGTTCATGACATTTAAATGAGTAGATTATCAGATTTAATAGCTATATGTGTATGAAATGAATAAAAGTCAATGTTAATTGTGTACTATTATTCCTTTTATTTGGTATTTTCAAAATAGTATTACAAATTCAATAACTGGACTGTAACCAGTTAGTTGTGAGTAGAATTTTGTGTAAAGAAATAATGAAATCGGTTAAAAAACTGCAAAACACTAATGTTTTTACTACATATAGACATTTTCTGAATTTACGTCGCTTGAACGAAATCTTCAGAAAAGTTTTAAAATATATTTGTAGCTGAAGTTAAGACAACTCTCACGTAGTTTAAAAACTACATGTTTTCTATGTAAGGGAATCTAATTTACTACATAAACAAATCAAACGTTATAAACCTGCAATTCTCTGAATAAAAATCCCTAACATTGGAGTTCAGATTTATCTATTTCTGATAAGAATTCATTGAAACCTTCTTTCCAGATAAGAATGTACTTTGTGAAGAGGCTGTCTGATAAGGAGTATATTTATGGACACTGTAATACATCCTCCGGTTTTCTTATCCCTCCTTGTATATTTCATGTATCTCTTAGTATGATAAATGAGTTTTGTACATAGAAGAGATGAAAGTTTCAAGTTTCATTGGGCTTATACTTTGTTCTCCAAGAATATTTTTTTTCGTTTGTTTGGTGTTAGTCTTTAACATAGAAATATATGCATTAAAAACTTATATTGTAACTGAATTTAAAACGTCAGCAGTAAAGTACCTTATCGCATGATTATTATTTCAAAACACTAAGTTTTATTTACTTCATTATTTAAATAAACGTTGCCTTTTAATGTAAATGTTATTACATTTTACACCGAGCGGTTTTGCGTCTGTTTTGTCCTGATATTTATAATATGAGTTTAATTCCTTCAGCTCAACATATTAACCACCACATACATATTAATTATTCAATAAAAATTTATAACGTTTAATCGGGTCAGGGATAGTTTGTAAAAATATATAACCCTAAGACACCGGATAGAACAGTCGAGAGGGGTAAAATCCAGGGTTCGGAAGGGAGAGGTAGTTTCCAAGTTCAGCTCAGAACCGAATTAATGTAAAACCAAAACCCGAAGCTAATACAGCACCGATGATCAACGGATCAATATGCTTTCATCATCGCAGACTCGGAAACGAAAGGGAATAAAGGGAAGGCGTCAGCATTTGCTTTAGGATGACTGTTCCACTACCTAAACGTCCCCTAATACGACAGTTGTTAGTTCAACTGAAGCTCGAAAACGAGGAACGCTGGAGCCAACTTACGTCAAGCGACCCAGCGGCCAAAAAAAAAGAAATGATAGCTAAATAAATCGGTACTTTGGGATTATACCGACCACACTAGTATGAAGAACACAAAAATAGAAATTTATAGAAACAAACATGATAGAACGAAAAAACAACTCTTCAATTACAAAATTACAAACTTACAAGCATTTCCAGGTATTGTGATCGGTATTGTTGTCGCTGTTATCTTATCTTTCTCGAGAATCCTGATTACGGCAGGCCGCGCGGCATCACGTGATTTGCACGGTACATAATTGCCTTTCCATTACAATTCAATTTATATTTCTGATTAGCCCCTCTAGAATTTGATATTTTACTGATAGGTACTATCTCGAGGGATGTTTTTCTTTCGTCGACATCAGCGCGGGGCAGCACCGAAGGTGCTGCCAAAGCCCGCGCTGATGGCCGGAGGCACTCGCATTTTGGGTGGCGGAATGTGATCAAGAATAAAAACAAGTTTTTAGTGTTTTTTTAATAAAGAGTTTAGTTTGGTAAATGATTGTTTTTGTTGAATTTTTGTGTTTGGAGAAATGTAGAGGTAAAACACGGAAGTACAACAAAGCGATGCACCAGCTGAACGGGCGGCGAGACTGCAATCACGTTATCTAGTAGACGCTCGACTTTGACCTCTGTCTGAGGATGGGGAGGGGTTTGCGATAAGACAATTCCTGTTTTATATTGACGAAATATTGTTCTACGCTAATCTAGTAATCAGTAGAAACGAAATGTGAAATAACGACTCATGTCTGGGTGTGGTCGGTATAATCCCAAAGTACCAATAAATCTAAATGCGAACACTAGTTCGCTCGAAATCACACATAGCTCGACAAGCGCTCGAAAGTAAGGAACGCTGGTGCCAACGTACGTCAAGCGACCCAGCAGCCTCGAAAAGAAACGGTAAACTAAATAAAAACTAAATGTAAACACTGGCTCGCTCGAAATCGCGCCTAGAGCACGAAACTAAGGAACGCTGGTGCCAACGTACGTCAAGCGACCCAGCGGCCTCGAAAAGAAACGATAAACTAAATAAAAACTAAATGTAAACACTTGCTCGCTCAAAATCGCGCCTAGCTCGCCTAGAGCTCGAAACTAAGGAACGCTGGTGCCAACGTACGTCAAGCGACCCAGCGGCCTCGAACAGAAACGATAAACTAAATAAAAGCTGAATGTAAACACTAGCTCGCTCGAAATCGCGCCTAGCTCGCCTAGAGCTCGAAGCTAAGGAACGCCGGTGCCAACGTACGTCAAGCGACCCAGCGGCCTCGAAAAGAAACGATAAACGAAATAAAATTAAACTAAAGCTCAGGAACACTGGTGCCAACGTACGTCAAGCAACCCAGTGGCCTCGAAAAGAAACGATAAACTAAATTAAAATACGTTCAATCCTAGACCAAAATTCAGGAACGCTGGTGCCAACGTACGTACGTCAAGCGACCCAGCGACCTCGAAAAGAAACGATAATTAAGTAAAACTAAATTAAATTACGCCTAGCCCGAAGCTCAGGAACGCTGGTGCCAACGTACGTCAAGCGACCCAGCGGCCTCGAAAAGAAACGATAAACGAAATAAAATTAAACTAAAGCTCAGGAACACTGGTGCCAACGTACGTCAAGCAACCCAGTGGCCTCGAAAAGAAACGATAAACTAAATTAAAATACGTTCAATCCTAGACCAAAATTCAGGAACGCTGGTGCCAACGTACGTACGTCAAGCGACCCAGCGACCTCGAAAAGAAACGATAATTAAGTAAAAACTAAATTAAATTACGCTTAGCCTGAAGCTCAGGAGCGCTGGTGCCAACGTACGTCAAGCGACCCAGCGGCCTCGAAAAGAAACGATAAATTAAGTAAAACTAAATTCAAACTCTTCTTTACTAGTGATAGAATCTAATCCTATTCGTACTGATCTATTTTCTTGCTACACTTTATATCTATAATTATATTCTGTTAGCAGCTTAAGTACGTAATGTCATGTACTTATCCTATCGTTAGTGACTAGGCAAGTTCAGGTAAAAGCGTGTTTTGGCAGGTAAATAAGTACCTACTTACTTGCACCTTATCGTGGCGTATGTGGGGGCGGCGACTCCGACTCGACGACTTCGACTGCTAGACACCGGCGAAAGACAGCGACCGAGAGAGCGAGGAAGCCAGGCACAGCGTACTTACGTACTGGAGTCGTCCGCTGTAAGGCGCTTCAGCCCTTGAAGCGAACTCCGGCGGATGTATCCTGAAACTCTGTGTCTTACCCGGTCGAGTCGGACCTCGTCAGCTGACGTCTCCTGCTTTGATGTTGAGCTACTAGAGTATAATTAATTGTAGGTGGAAGAAGCAAAGATCTTAACATGTCATTAAACTAAAAATAATTCTCCTCTCAAAAAATAAAAATGCCTTATTTAAACCCCCTGTAAAAATGACATGTTTACATCCCCCACCCACTTCGGGGAAACAATATGAGAAAAAAGTTAAACTTTCGATTTCTATCAGTTGGACCCCGTATACGTTTTCACGTCCTTTACATGGGCCGTTTGAGTTTTGTTTGTCGAACTTTCTTTCAATTCGACGATATTTGGGCCTTTAAACGTAACTACTTCAAAGGGGCCTACAAAACGGGGCGCCAGCTTCGATGCATACGCGTCAGGAGCCGAAGACATGGTATGATGTCTTTTCCAGACCAACTGTCCAACACGGAGATTATGATCTCGTCGCCTGAGGTCATAATATCGAGACTGCCTCTGGAAGGCACGGGCTAAATTGCGATGACAGCTTTGATAAATCCTTTTAAATTCTTCCATTCGTTGTTCGTGTCGTTTCTCCTCGTGTAGTCGTTTCCTGGTCGCCGGAGTACTCAAACGCAGGTCCACATATTGCTCTAGGTAGTCTCAGCTCGCGTCCAAAGTTAAGCATGGCTGGCGTGAATTTTGTTGATTCGTGGTTCGCTGTGTTTAATGCATATCTAAACTCACTTAGTTTAGCATCCCACGATCGGTGGTCTTCACCAACGAATTGCGATATCAAGGTTTTGATGACGCGGTTAGAACGTTCTACTGGATTGCTCTGAGGACTATAAGGGGCCGTCAGCTGACAGTCGACGTTCCAGTTTCTACAAAGATCCCGAAATATTTTTGAAACAAATTGTGACCCATTATCGGTTATTAAAACGCTGGGTGCACCGTATCTGAACAAAATCATTTCTTTGAAACTCTTTACCACATTAGCCGCCGTGGCCGATCTAAGTGGACTAAGTTCTAACCACTTGCTGTAGTAATCTTGACATACTAGTATAAACCGATTTCCGCTCTTCGATCGTGGTAAGGGGCCCACTATATCTGTGGTAACCGTGTACCACGGACCTTGTGGCTTACGAAAATACATCTTCCCGGCGGGCTTCGTTTGGTCAACTTTATATCGTTGACATATCAGACATTTTTTTTACGTATGCCTTTACGTCACGAAACCAACCTGGCCAGTAATAACACTGGGAGAGCTTTAAGGCAGTTTTTCTAACACCCAAATGACCTGCAGTTTCTTTGTCGTGATTTTCTTGCAGTACTTTCGGGCGGTCTTCTTCGCGAACACACATTTTCCAGTGGGCTTGTCTGCGTCCGTTATTTCCTTTTACTACTATTCGACGATAGAGGTTCCCATCTTTTATAATTAGATTTGAATCACCCTTTGTGGCCATCTTGTATAGCCTTTTATACCATCGGTTCCTATCAACCATCCCTACATCATTGGATTCATCTTTAATTTCTTCCTGACGTGGTCTTCTGTTTACCTGCCTTCTTTTCTGAGCTGAACAATTTTCAGCCGTAAATGATCCTATATGCTCAATTTGTTGCTCATATACCGGGTTCCGAGACAGAGCGTCAGCCACTTTGTTTAGGGCTCCTTTTTCGGTATCATATCTCCATGTCATGTTGCTGGAGTTCCAACACCCAGCGGGCCAGCCGACCAGAAGGAGTCTCTAACTTTTGTAACCATCTCAAAGCCTGATGGTCCGATTCTGCGATAAAGTGATATCCCTCTAGGTATGGGCGAAATTTTTTTACGGCCCAGACTAGCGCTAAGCATTCTTTTTCTGTGACTGAGAATTTGCGTTCATTGCCCGTCAACAATCTGCTACCGTACGCAATCACAACTTCTTTTCCGTTCTGTGTTTGTGTTAACGATGCTCCAAGGCCATCGCCCGAGGCGTCCACTCTTAAAACAAACGTTTGTCCAAAATCAGGACAGGCTAGGATAGGCGTAGTCGTTAATTTTTCCTTAAGAGTCTTGAATGAACTCTCCTGTTCTTCCGTCCATTGCCATCTAGTATCTTTCTTCAACAGTCTTGTGAGGGGGGTGGTCAGAGATGCGAAGTTGGGGACGAACCTCCGATACCACGAGGCCATACCAAGGAAGCCTCTTAGAGTTTTCAAATTGGACGGCCTAGGAAATTCTACAATGGCTCGAACTTTCTCTGGATCTGTCTTAATGCCCCTGTCGTTCACAACGTGACCCAAATACTTCAGTTCAGTTTTGCAGAAGTGACATTTGGCAGGGTTAAGTTTCAGACCTGCTCTTCTTAGTCGTTGAAAAACCTCTTGAAGAAGCTCTAGATGAGCCTCGAAGTTAGGGCTCACGATAACCAAGTCATCCAGATAGGCAAACACTTTAGGTTCCAATTCTGGTCCTATAACGGTGTCCAAGAGGCGCTGGAAGGTAGCCCCAGCCGAATGCAAACCAAATGGCATGACGCGAAATTGGAACAATCCTTTTCCAGGTACAGTGAATGCTGTCAGCGGCCGACTTTCCTCTGATAAAGGGACCTGCCAATATCCATCTTTGAGGTCGATGGTCGAAATATAGCGGGCTTCCTTGAGTTTTTCTAGAATGGGGTTGATTTGTGGCAAGGGGTAAGCATCCTTCACCGTGACTGCATTTAGACGCCGAAAATCGATACAAACTCTGTATGTACCAGATGGTTTTTTGGTAAGTACAATCGGTGAGCTCCACGGACTCGAAGACGGTTCGATCACTTCAGCTTCGATCATACGCTCTAACTCTTTTTCTAGTACAGCCTGCATTGCCGGATTTCTCGTATAGTACCTTTGTTTAATAGGTGTATTATCGATCAGGCGAATCTTGTGTTCAACTAGTGCTGTTTTACCCGTAACATCATCGAATTTAGGCAACTCCTCTGTTAGAAATTTTTCTAAGACCTCTTGTTCATCTTCTGATAGCTGATTCAATCCGCTAACATCCCCTACATCACTCCTCTTTAAGAAGATATTACGTTCATGTCGCGTCTGGGAAGGGAAATCATATGTCAGCAACCCCAACGATTCAATCGAATCGACACCAACTATCAGGTCCGAAGTAAGTGACGGCACGCAAAGTGCTTCCAACGTATGCGTCGTATCTCTATAGGAGATCAAGCCTTCGAACGTATAATATTCTTCTAACGATGTCTGTGAGCCATCAGCCATCCGGATTTTCATCGGGCGTTTAAATGGTACATTTCCGTTTCTTCTCAAATGCTCAGCTAGTCTCTTTCCCACCATTGAAATCGTTGCTCCAGTATCTATTAGAGCAGAAAATATGCTACCGTAGATTTCTATTTCGATGTGTGGTCTGCTGTCCATGTTTCTGCTGCTCTGTACTGATCCAGAAAAATTCGCTATTGTGCGAAGCCAACTCTGCCAGTCTTCTGGGGTCGTTCTTAATTTCTTCGGTTGGGACTCAGGTGACCCCTTCTCGGCTGAGTCCACCGACCGTTTCCCGTCTGGCAATTGCAAGCGGTAGTTGCTATACCTTGTCGCTTACAATAAAAACACCTCAAGGTCTTGGGCCTCTGGCATTCTCGAAAAAAATGCCCTCTTTTTTCGCAGTTCCAACATATGGTGTCGTCGCGTATACGCCTCACCGTGTTAACTGGGGTTTGGAACCTCACGTTAAGCTCACGTTTATCTTTTTGAACGTTAGGTTTGACAATTTTGGTTTCTGTCGTCCGTCTTTGCGTGTGGTTCGCCTCACCATGAATGGTGCAACTCATTTCATTTTCTACTTGAGCGGGTTTTGTCTTTGTAACGCCGTTCTTGCTAACCGCAGACGCTTCGTGAGATTTATCACACTTCTTCTTTGCATAGTATGCCGTCTCTGGCACTAGGGCGAGTGATGGCAGTGGAGGAGGCCGGTAAGTGTTTCGGGCCCTCAAATATTCTTCATACTGCTCAGCCTGGTGAATCATATCCGATATGGTCCTACATTCTTGTCGTTTCATCGTAAGTTTATACTCGGGACGCATGTTTGAATATAAAATATTGAGTTTTTTCGTCTAATGTTACCGAACCTCTTCTGCGCATTAATGTCATTAAAGCCACGACAAAGTCTTTAAATTGCTCCTCTTGACCTTGTGTACGCTTCCGGATCTCGTCATCAAGATTTTGTTTGTATCCAGGAGGAAGAAACTGTGTTCCAAAGTCCCTCCGAAAATCCACATAATTGTCCCATAAGTCCTTGTTGTTCCTATACCACAGGAGTGCAGAGTTTTGGAAAATCTCTGGCAAGGCTGTAAGGATGTCGTTTCGTTCAATACCGTACGCGTCGAGTAGCTCATCCAATCTCTCTAGGAACGAGATCGGTCCTTTCACTCCGTCAAAACGAAGATTCCATTTCCTTACTAGGTTGCATAAGTTATGCGAGTCATTCTGTAGATCGAAACAACCTGGTCGTTTTTGTTTCGCCTTATTTAAACCCCCCTTAAAAATGACATGTTACAAATTAAATAATTTATAAGAGAATATTTCATTTCCTCATTACCACAAGTCATTAGTCGTTTTTTGTGTTTTTGTATCCAAACCTGAACGGTAATGAAAATTATTGTATTTTGATTCATTTGAATTTTATTCTCCAGCACAAAAGGAAAATTTATAACAAATAGGTAAAGCTTAAAATAAATACCAACTATGAAGTTACGCAAAGAATATACAAGGTAGACTATGTTATCTGGATGAATGAAGAATGTAAGCTGAGATTTGGGAAACTTTGCGGACATTAATTAATCTGAACTCACGAGTTTCTATAATCTCTATTACCTTTAGTTTTACGTTGTTAATTTACGGATGGAAACTGAATATTGTAATAATGACAGCAATTTCTTTGAGGAAAATAAATATTTTGTCGTTTCTCTTTTATATTATCGGGAGGAACATTTCCTAGTCTTAGATTATAAGTATTGATTGTCAGCTAACGTCATAAATTAAAGTTCATAAAGTCGGGTGTATTTACCTGTCATCATAACAGTGAATTACGCCTTTTAAATATTGTTAAAAATGGTATGTACTTTAAAAATAAAATAGGAACGAAACAACCTTGAGAACAATATCAATGTTGGATAACGAATCCTTGTATGAGTTTTTGAAGCGTATATGAATGGATACTTCTTTAGTTTATATTTTTAACGAATAAAAATTCTTTTAAAGGGTTTTCTTTATTTTGGAGGGCTTTTCGTCCTGTTTATTCATTAAATGCAAGAAATGGGCAAATTTCTTGGGATGTCTTTAATTAAAAGAAATATTTTCTTTTTCTCTAACTGAGGTAAGACGAGGTTTTATTGCCGCTTCGGGAAACCTTTCGATGAAGTGCGATTTGGAAATTACCTTATCTAATTTTAAACATTATAAAGTATGTACTTGATGAATTAAAATTTCTAAAAAAATACTTCAACTTACTTCTAAATTTATGTAACCATTTTACAACAAATCTCAATTGTTCTCAACTATCTATTCAGCTACAGACATATTGGGAACAAAAATTGTGATCCTGTCATCGCATTCCTGTTTGTTATAGTGAATATTGTTCAGTTTGTTCAAATATAAATTGCATATTTCATATGGCACTGAGTGCACTGGCTGAAGTTTCATTGCTCGCATTCCTGTTTGTTATAGTGAATATTGTTCAGTTTGTTCAAATATAAATTGCATATTTCATGTTGCACTAAATACACTGGCTGAAGTTTCATTGCTAACAGTCTGTGCTTTGTTATTATTAGTTCTAACACTAATCTCAGTAATATTTTCTGAACACTGATAATTCTCTAACAACTGAGTCTCTTAACAGGATTTCAGACATTTGCCATCTTCATATGTTGCAGAGTATAACACTACGTTTCGAGGATTGAAATCTACCCACTTCCTCAGGTGTTCAAAAGACCCTAAGTACAATTACTGTTAGATTAATTATTAAGTAATACCTGATGAACTACATGAAGTCCAGACTGGAACTTTCATTGCTTCACCTTCGTTGGTTCGGGCGTGACGTATTTGAGCTCTTTGATCCAGTGAAGAGACATCGTTTAGTTCAATCTCTCCGGGGGTTTTGTCCAAATAATTGCACTTTTATCCTGATATTTTGTTATAAGACAAATACAGTATTATATACTAAATTCAATACAGTTATTTTATATGTATTTAATGTAAACTCAACTAAAATGTAAACCTTTTACTCGAACCTGAGTTATTCATTGTGGTTGGAAAATGCTTACGGGACTGATTGTTTGTGCGTTTTTACCTTCAGTCAAACCTGGTACTGTCATGTTTATCGGACTTTTTTTATCAGGTTTACACCGTAATAGGATGATTTTAAGTTCAAGCCCAAGCATAAAGTAAGGCGTTTTAAATTAGGGACATCCTCTGTGTAAAACCTGTTTTCGCCCACCGCTGACATCTATTAGATGACTTGGATGGTGTATGGTGGGCGTAACACGTAGGATCTGAGTTAGAGTTTGCACAGTTTTAAATTCTGTCTCTGAGCGTAGCACTTTTTATCAGTTCTGTTGGCATTGAACAGTACCTACAGTGCTTCTTATAATGTTTGATAGGATCCTCGCACAGGCCATCAGGCCATGAAAACGGTAGAGTAATGCTAAATAGGAATCGATCGGTCTCTATAATAAAACAAGTTTCATTGACACTCACCGCTTTCAGATGATTATTAACGGTGAAGCACTCTTTTGTTGGTGAAACAAATTACCTTACGGCTTTAAAGCTATTGGCAGTGGAGACCGAAAGATTAAAGAAACAAATGAGAGGTCACGTGATATATCGACCTGCTTTGTTCTGACACAGTACAGCAGCAGCCTCTCTGTCTCTGCCTCCATCAGCTGTGCACAGCTGGTCTGCCATTAGTGTTAAAACAGTACCGTAATGTGCTGTGTAGAATTAAAACGCTTGATTTCTCATTATTGTTTAAAGTGTATTTTGATCAAGTATTTACTAATAGATAATTATAACGCCGATCAATACTGTGGCATTTGTTTTACATTGAAGTTTATGTGTGGACTAGCGGTTACCCGCGGCTTATTGTTCGCGATTTCGTACTGGATAACAAGTACGTCATTGGCATGACATTTTTAAAATGGATGAATAAACACTCCTGAAGATATTACTTCCCGTCATCGCTATTTTTCGGAAGAAATCGCGTTTGTGAGGCTGCCCTAATCGAGAAAATATATGCATTCATTGGTCTCAAAAGTTTACTATAAGCAAAAACCTTATACTTACAACCAAAAATAATCTACTTACAGTCTACGGTATTTCTGGCGTTATAGTAGCGTTTGAATTGTTGTCCCGATCTAGAAGTTTGGTCCGAAAAGTCTACTTCGGTCAAAAAGTGACTACTTTCGGCCATTTAAACCTGCTTCCGGTGCCGTAATAAAATTTCCGTTTTTACACTGATTAGGATATAGTAAAATTTCATAATTAATCTCTAAAGTGACATAATGTGGGGCAAGTACACTACCGCGTGAGGCGAAGCCCTGAGTCCCGCAATCAAACTTTAGAGATGAGAATTGGACGATTATGAGTATGTGAGAGTGGGTAATAAGCATATGATAATGAAATCAGAGCTGTTTTTAGTTTTTTATTCAGTACACGTTAGTGAAGTTGACAAATACCATGGTGGTTGTGACCCTGACTTCCGCGTTTGACAAAAGCTTTGGTATGATTTGTTTATTTTAACCTAGTTTATAATTATGTGTTAAGTTTGTTCTTTACCTAAATAAGAGATTATATTTCAGATGCCGAACGTAGTGTTACCGATTTTTGTATCACTAAACGATGGCAAATGTCCGGAAAAATACGGTTTTCATTCACAATCCTTCCATCATCAAAAACAAAATTCAAACATAGAGTAATACAATTTGTATTGCACATCAACATGTGAACGTTATCTTTATCGTCAAAGTAAATTAAATGCTAAAAGTTGTTCATTTTTTAAACACATTGTAGAACACAAATCCCATAGAATAGTTGATGTTTTAAAAGACCTGTGCTTCTAAATGTAACTGCAGATAAGATTTAAACTGTGAATAATAATAATTCTAATTGTTAAAGATTCTGGACAGTCATAATGCATCTGGATTCAAAACAATTGTCACCAAATTGTACATGTTTTTCATAAGTAAACGTCTTCTCTAATAATATTCTAAATTATTGATTATGGACACTTTATTCAGAGGATTGTATCTTCTATTTGCATCATTATGTGTTGTATAAATTAAACACGAGTATTAAAACGGTTTATTTTCTTACAGTTGTACAACTTAAAATAAAGTACGTCTAAATAAATAAACAAGTATAATGAAATGAAATATAAGTAATTTGTAGTGACTAGACATTTCAAAAATTTTCTTAGGACCTCTAATCTATTATTACATAAGAGACGAACACTGTTTTTTTTTTAATTTAGCAGTGTTTCTCAAAATCTATCAAGATGGATATTAAATACTTTATTATTGTTATTTATGAAAAAACATGCAGACTGAAAAAATAAACGTCGTAAAATATTGGGTTTTAAAAGTCAAATATATCATTATAGTAGATCAAAGGCTTAAACACCTATCCCTATACATTGGGAAAGTCATACGAAGTCATGGGTACCAACTAATTCTATATAAAATTATGATAAACTTACAATCGAACGTTATCAACAGCAGTATAAGCCTAAACTGTTTGCTTAAAGTTAATGTACTATCAATTAGGTCAATTCATCAAAGAGCTATAAACAATTGACAAAAGCAATCAAACTGCAATTAACGCCATTACGATTTAGTGTCAGGTGGCGGAAAGAGGAGTCTCTGATGTATTGACTGGAATATTACCATTGCTTCACCATAATTGACTGTTTGAACTTCAATTAAATAGTTCATTACACAAAATTTTATCTTCATACTTTATTTTTGTCAAAAAATATAATTATATTTTCTAAATTTTTCTAAAGATGAATGTCGGGCTATGGATCACGTAAAAACACTATAGTTCACTGAGAACTCAAAATAAATGTTATGATTCAATTATAATATTTGCTTATAAACGTTTTCAAACATTTATTACTTCTGTATACTATGTCTATGACGACATAGTTACGTTATTGATAAATCATTTTTTTAGAGAAGTGAACTTTGTTATAAACCAAACAATTTACAAGCAAAGTGAGTATTACCGCAAATGTTCAGTTTTTTCTTATCTAACAGTAATATGCATGTCTTTTCAACCAAATTTTAAAACTTAAATAATGGATTCATGCGTTTCATTGCTCTCTAGTGCTTTAGGTTGAGTTCTAGAGTACGAAAATCATTACTGACTCCTGGATTAGCTTATCAAAATAAAATATTCCCTCAGCCTTCTCTTCTCTTACTTATCAAACAGAATCATGTACAATCAAACATTTAATTATAACAACTAGTAATTTTAAACCAACGTCAAGAATATATTCATTGTTGTTTTGTTTTAGTAAACATTTCTAATCGGAAATACTGATATAAAAACTACGGATTTGTGGCAGATGGAAGTAAATATCTCGACTTATCAATTACGTTGGTCGAAAAGAAGAATTATAAAAAAATAATATTGTAATCAGCATTCCTATGAGCAACATAATTTTCAAGAGAATTTAGCAAAAGTTTCAAAAACGAAAATCTTTTAATATTGAAAACAAGTTACAAAAAAAGTTAACACAATAAAGTCTTTATATTTCTAAGAGACTGCTATATAAAAATTACACAAATATTCCTCTTCTATCAAATATTCCCAAAACTCAGATTTAAATCTCTGTACTCTCTGTAGCCAAGAACCCGAGAGTTAACTTGTATTTATAAGCACCCATCCTGGTTTTTATTATAATCGGTTAAGGCATCTCTTCTAAGAATAAAATCGATCATCATCATCAATGATAGTTTTAGTGGAGGTTCAAATGGGAGGGTATGGAAATTGTTTAAAACATCTAACGATCATTTTTTCTCAAATACTATTTCTCATGGATTTAGATACTTCAAACAAACCCTCAGACACATAAATTATAGTTACACCATCATCACGAAACTAGATAAAGAGAGTGAAAATCTCCACTTCCAGCCAAGTAACCGGCCTTTGTAGGCTGCAATAAATACATAATTTATTTCGTTACGATCAATTAGTAATTCTTGTGTGCTACCATTTTTATGATTCCTCTCACAAAGCTTATGTGAAACTTTAGAAAACACTCAAACCTAATCAAATGCATTTAACATAGTTTAATTTATTTAATTGACCTTTGTTTAAAAATAGCTTCACTATTGAACTCAGAATCGTTCAAGTTACATATTTACGCTTAGATATTGAATACGGTAATGAAGATATCTTCACATTGCCATAAAATTGATTATAATAATAGTAATGTTAAGATATTTTATGGTAATGATGAAAACCCCGGTTCGTGAAGCTCCTGATGCACTCAAATAGAATATTTGCTAACCGACAGGATTACAATATTTATAAGTATTGAACAAACTGATATTTTTAATAAAAAACACATTTTATTAAAATTTAAAATTAATGAGTAAGAAGTACAATTAATACAGGTACGCAATTTCAGTAGTCATACTACCCCAAATAAATAACACTCGTACAGAACTCTGTGAACCTTTCCAATTATGATGAATTATTCAATTAGTTCGCTCGGTGACACGTTTAATACGTCATTCATGAGTGGTAATTGGTCGGGACGAGAACTCATATTAATTACACTCATCAGTCGTTTACGTTTCTAACCGAGTTTGGAGCGTCAGGTCTTAAATTTTAATAAAGGTCTTAATTTAATACGTGTCCTGTAATCTGATTTTTTATGTATTTTCACACCTGATTTCATGGCATTACTCCCAGATATAAACTTTGGTAGGGTTATAGTGGGGTGGAGTGTCTGAGTATGGTGCGATAAGGGGCTTGTATGTCAGAGATATATTGCCACATAAAGAGATTCCTATTATATGCAATATAAAACTAATTATAAAATATAATTATAATTATTTTTATAAGTGTTTAACAAAGTCTTGTGCGAACTAACGTCTCGTTACAAAACTTTGACATCAAGGAATGTTCGAAGCATAAATTCATTTTACTCTTAGACAATTTTTCAAATAAATGACAAAAGGAGTATATTTTTAAATGTAATTGCGAGTCTAATAAATTTTTATTCCTTCATTTAAATGCTAACACCATCACGACTAAAGTAAACGAACTGACATCAAAGTGTATAAGATTAGCCTCATATTTACAAAATTTTCTAGCTTGTGATTTATAAAATCACTATGTTATCAATTGAAAATCATGAGTTGGGTGGTTTATATGATCTAAAACAACATAAATGGGGCAGTGTAGAACATTTAACTAGAGAATTTCACTAAATTGGAGCTCTAACAGAAACACGAATATAAAATGTGTTTTATTATTTATTGTTATGCATCAAAATAATTTTAAATATACAAAGTAATCAAGTAAAAGCAGTATGTTGAGGATGATAGATACCTGCACAAGTAGAACGGCGACACACGACGGTTCATGTATACATAGTGGTTGTTACGGTGCAATAACCTAGTAAACTTGTTATATAGCAGGAACTTGGTGAGAACGAATATCACTTTAGATTGGCTATAACCAGCTCACTATTGTGTGATATTGCTGCAAAACAAGGAGCGACTAATCGATAGTCCTGTGGTATTAATTATTCTCATTTGATTGAAACAATATGGCATACCATTAGACTGTCTTACTCTTGTAAATGAATTCTTATGGTTAAAGCTAAATCGATTTTTGATCAAAAGGAGAAATACCGTCCTCAAGGACCTGTGATAGGTTTTATCATAACAGAATACGATGAGATAGGAAGGGTTTGGTATCAAACATGGTGGTTAAACACTCACAGACAGGATTTGAACTTATGGTTGTTCTGCTTGCACAGGAGTACTTGCTTATAATAGCACAGATGGCGTAAGTAGCAAAGTTACATTGCCTTTACTTAGTTGATATATCTATCTTCTGAAGCCACATAAACTACTTGGCTAAATGTTGCAGAATAATGTATGGGAAGATGTATAGCACTATGAAAAAAATAATTTACAAAGTTCTAAACGAGTATCCAAGATAAAGCTGATAAATTCAATAATAAAATAGCGTCAAATGAACAAAAACCTGGCAACCTGTAATTAAAAGCTATGATGAAATTATAAATAACTTGCTAATTTAAATATACTCGATATAAATATCGTTGTTGAACAGGTATTCATTTGATGGTGTGAAAATGTAGGTATATTATGGGGTAATTTTTGATGCTTGAATACTTTTATGTAATCATTTTGCTCTTAAAATGTCATCCTCTTGCAAAAAGAAACGTAGAAATAAAAATTCTCAATACATTGGCCAGTTACTAACAACGAGGATCGAATACAAAGAGGATCGAGTTTCAATGAGTTTATTGATTTCACAGGCAGACGAGCGATGTATTCGTATTTCCACACGTAACTTATTGCCAATTACTTACACCCAATTGTCAGTTCCCACAATCTGATTACAGGGAAATGCATATTTATAAAGCGTTAAAAAGTATAACTTTAGTTACTTTAACGCCTACTGCCCTACTCCACCATCAAGAGAGAAATTATGTTACTATATTTGCTCTTCAATGCACAATCACACAGCTATACTGGCGTAGCAAATGATTAAATATTTTAAGGCCATAATGTAAACTAGAGTGTCTAGCCTGTAGTCTTCAAATTGGTGTAACCGTGCAGGTCTTAATCGTTCACAAGTAAGCATTTCTTTACGGAATATCAATGCTTATAATTAAACAAAAAACATCACTTTCTATAACTTTAATTCACTCATAATTCTGGCCCAATACACGTCAGTCTCATTTAAGTAAAAGGTACAACAATTTATAATTACCAGTTACCTTAATTATGGACCATGTAGACTTAGTCAAATTGATAACCTACCCAAAAATATGTATGCCCGCAATATAAGATTGTACATGGAACTAAAGGTTTTGTTCTGATTGTACATCAGAAAAATAACCAGAAACACAATGTGAAGAATGTAAAATGCCTTACTTATTACAGTGTTAAAAGTTAGAATGACAATCATATTTTTGTTCTGGATATATAAATTTTAACTTATACTATCCAACCCAATTAGATTTTAGGCCAACCACCAATCACGACCCTTTATGCTGTAACTTGGTCTCAGTGTTAATGTTGAGTTTGCTCCAGTTCACCTTCCTCTCAGTTCAGCATCTTAAATCTGACGCTGTCACACACTTGACTCCTGGAATCTGGAGTCATGTTCGTCTGCAGAGATCCATAAAAAACTCGATGGCAAAGAAGTTCAAAAATAACTCTTTGCATACTATTATATGAGTATTTTTTGTATGTTAATCAACAACAATTTGTCATTTACAGTTATAATTTATTTCATATTAAATGCATAATTTCGTAAATAATATTGCACCTTTTCATCGATATTGTGTAACACAATTTAAGTTCGTATAAGGTTTGACATAAAGCAAATGCACAAATTGTAATTAGTAAAGAGTATATTTACATTTATAGTCAGTTCTCTTGTATTAACCTCTCTAACATAGCTCTAAACTAGCATGATGTTATCTTACTAAAACTGAGTAATCACCGTGTAGAACTATCCTAACCTTAGAAAGCAACGTTTACAGTACAAACTAACAACTCTCCCCGATTACACTTTACTTATAACCGAAGCAAAGAAATCCTCTGCTCAGCCAACGTCTCGAACTCTCGCTCCTTGAAAGACCACCTAATGAGGCGCGAGATTGTATTTGAAAGAAACAACATTTATATTTTCCCTCCAACTTTCTCTCAGATATTTTCAGGCAAAGGGTCTTACTTGAAACACGTTTAATATGTTTTTATAGAATTCGTTAATGAAGGTGACTTAAAAAAGTGTATAAGAGCAAAACTGAGTTACAAAACTTTTAGGTAAAGAGGCTTTAAATAGTAAGAAAATTAACTTTTGATATTTCGTTAAATAATTGTTTACAATAAGTAAGAAATCAAGCATAATTCATTTAGTATTATTATATGACTTCAATAACTTGTTTTCGTTCATATTAAAATTAAATTATTAGTAGCCTACTGTCCAGCCAACTTATCTGTCCCTCTAAGATATGGGATTATCTTGCGGGCTTGGAATTCTGCGGCCAGAACACAGCCTTAGGTTTTCCCACGCTTGACGAGGTCTTTCAATCAAAAAGTATCACTAGGGTTGTCCAGTAAGTTTATCTTCGTGGTTTGGCATCTGTAGGGAAGTAACATGGTTAATATGCGCTAGCTGTATCTGAGGATTGGCCTTCCAAAGGTATACGACACAGCACATGATGCGTAAACAAGACGTGGCTTCGCTGAGAGGTTGACAAAGTACTTTATATTTTTGACTAGCCAGGGCTGTCTGAGCTTTGTTATTTCACTATTTATACTTTCATCACACATGAATCTTAATATTGTCGTAAGTGCTGATGACCTTTGTTCAACTGTGACTTTTTTGTGTAATGTTTTTACCTGTCAAACAGGTAAAAAATCGGTAACGTTCATAATGAAATTTAATATATATATATATAAACTCATTCTTCCCCCTAGGCTAATATATAACGAACCTAATGAAAGTTTGCATCTTTAAATTCAATCGTTAACCTATTAACATGTTTAAATGCCTACACGTCATGATCGATGACTTTATTTACTTAATTCATGCTAAGTATTTAAAACCTGGTAACGTAGTATTTTATTATATTCAAAGTTAAACAAGAAGCTGATAGATTTTCTGTATTTCAATATGTTTTATGAAATAGGGTAGAAACATTTTAATTAAATATTCAAAATAAGAAACTCAAAGTTTTATAGAGGTCAAACGGGGATACAAAGTATTAAAGAGCCGTTTAAATTATTCCTTCATTGAATCTCATTGTCATAATTGTGTTTCTGGTAAATCATTATTTAAATTCACTGACCCAAACCAACGCAACAATTTATTTTATTACAAAATTGTAGTTGATTAATATATAAAAGTAGCAAATTTATTTATTACTTTCTTCTTCAACTACTTCTGGATTTAAATATTTTAAATAAATAAAGACTATATACTATAAGTATAGTGTTTCATTAGTGTATAGATAATATTTAGATCAATGTTGACCTACATTTTGTTTATAATTGTTTTTAGAACAAACTTGATCATAAAATATATATTTCATGTACACTCTCAGCACGATTTTAGTGCATACTTTAAGAAAGTCATAATTAAAAAATAACTAATAAGAGAGGAATTGTAATTTGATACAATGATTAAACAATTTTTAACGTAAAACTGTGAGAGAACTTTCGAATTAGAGATTTCTTCTTCAGCAACAACGTCAAGCTAAGCCACGCCTCGGTTTGTCGATTACGGTTTACCTGCTAAATATTGAGATGTATTTACAATGTGTATGAGTATGAGATGTGTGATCGCTCCTGCTTACAACCTCAGCATGTGGGTGGGTTAACATAGCAGCAGCTGACACATTATTGGTTCAGTTGACATTAGTTAAAATATTGGACTAACGGAGTCAGTTCGCTTGTAGCTGCCACAGTAAACAACAAATTTGATTTCTGGATGCCACCATTTGTCTCTGTGTCTGTCCGGATGAATTGTTTAAATGTCCATAGGTACAGCTAACAATATACTTACTCTTATTTCTTTGTATGGCTAAATATTTTTAAGATATTTCTAACCAAATATGACATGGTTTTATTGTTGTTACCCAAATCTGTACCATCATTTTGGTACGGGACGTTTCATTAATGTAACATACTTTTATCCTTAAATGTATGGCATGGTTTAATTTAACAAGTATGTATATGTGAAATATAATTCATCACTACTTTGAAATGTGATGAGACGTGATTAAATAATTTGCTCATTGTCATTTTACCAAAATACCAATGTAGATCAAACTTGTATTTCTTAGGCAACCAAAAAAAGTGAATACGTATGTGAATATTACGTTCTTAATGGTGTATAGAAATAATATATATATATATATATATATATATATATTGTACTTAGAAAATTACTTAAAACTCATCAGCAATAAGTCTGTAATAAACATTAAAATCCGCTAGCTAAGCAACTTGTTAAAATACTTTGCCAAAACAAAAGTAATGTCATGGACATAGATACAACTGAAAATTAAAATTTTAACAGTATAATATACAAAATTAATAAGATTAATACAGTTTTACAGATTCCTTTTAAAATGTCCCTAAAATCAACCTTGCTTATATGAGCACGATACTTTATTTCCTTATTGTAACATAACAGAATTACATTACAACATTTATGCAGTACAATAAATTTACTATCTAAATATAACTTAAAATATGTTGTTGTCAGAAAAAAACAGATCACGAATTTCTACA
Source organism: Homalodisca vitripennis (assembly GCF_021130785.1). NCBI lineage: Eukaryota > Metazoa > Arthropoda > Insecta > Hemiptera > Cicadellidae > Homalodisca > Homalodisca vitripennis. The sequence continues at coordinate 229,657,741 of NC_060207.1, forward strand.
AAATAGCTTAGAAAGATATCAGTTTTGGGTTGTTTTTCAGTGACTTATTTCTTTCTTTCTTTTTGGCAGAAATTTTAACTCACATCACAACACACTCATGTTATATATGATCGTGTTGCTGAAACTATTTTTCCATCAGCCGATAAAGCAAGAGTTCCAGTCCAAGCTTGTTGTGACAAAGGGTTTACATAAAAAGTACATTTTCCGGATACCACGCGGTCACCCAATATAGCTTTTCTTTGTCGCAATCCTTTCACGCTGAGAACCCAACACGACGGGTCAAATTAGTTCACTCTTCCTTCTGGAATGTATTTAAAATACGAAATACCGTTACTGCCATAATGCAAGGTCAAGGTAATGTTCAAGTAAAATCTAGGTTTCAAGTAAATTTCGGATGTTATACTGATCTATGTAAGTAATACATTACAGACTTAGAGGTTTGCTTGATATGATTAAGATAGTTATAATACTTAGATATACTTACTTGCACATACTTATTTCTGGTTACTAGTGTTTACCTGTAAATACATTACGCAAACAATACTTAACGTGCATCACTGTTATTGTAGGGTAAGGCACTGATAATACTATAAATATGGTGTATTTATTGAGGTTTATCGTTATGTACACTCATGCTACACAGTGCTTAGTAATAAATATTCACGTTTCAATAAAGTCTGCATAAAAACCTCATGATAGAAAACAGTAAAATATTTAAATTTGTGTTAGTTTAAAACCTCTGTTAGCGCTGTTAGTTTCCTTACCTATGAGTTTTCTTGAGACGAAACACGATGTAGTGATACACAATACAACTACAACTTCAGAAATCCTCGTATAAAATATCACGGGAAGAGTATTAATTGTATATATTTTAGAATTCAAAATATGTCAACTGCTCTGGGTGCGTGATAACTATAATTAGGCATTTTCGAAATTTTGAGAAACGTATTCAAATAGAACCTGTATTGATTTTAATCAACTTTTTTATAGACACCTAACACCTTCTGATTTTCAATCTGCTTCCCGCCGCGTATCTCTCCAGGAGGTACGTGCAGGGGCGCAACTCACTCCACTTCCACAACCGGTATTGCCCTTGGTCCTTGTCCGCCCTTACCAGTTCATTCCTTCGCCAAGCATCTACTTGGGCGACTATTGGTTGTACAACAAGGCTAACATCACTAAATTTTTGCTAGCTTAAGTTAAGTACTTTTAATTACTTCTAATTAAATGATGAATGAAGTTATATGCATATAATGTTACAATAATTTGTTGCAAACAAGTAAACAATTCAAAACATGTTCATTTTTGAAAAATATAATTAGCTAAAGGAACTTCACCGCAAAAAAATAGTTTTATTCTTCTCTCATAATAAAAAGCATTCATAAAAAAAACTATACTCAATTGAATAATAAATGTTTTTAATGAAAGTGGTAAAATCGGTGTCAACTTGAAATAAATAGTCTAACCGTCACTTTAGTACCAATTTTAATTTGAATTTACTATACATTATGGCCGTTACCCACATTTCCGTAATTCGTCCATAAACAATTCAAACCTGCTGCATTATAACCCAACTAAGTAACAATTTAAAAATAAGATTAAATTTTTTAATAATAGTTAATTATTTACAAACTTAATTTTACTTACAATTTGAACAAATAAATAAATATGTATATATATATATATGTATATATATATATATATATACATATTGGCCAATATTGCCTATATTGGCCTATGGGCAATACGAAAGCCATTCCTAAAAATAAAGTATCCTTTGGAAGGTTATTTTTTTATTTTGTTCCTTGTAATAATTTATCTCTTAAATACGGAACAGGTCGATCGTTGTAACAGCTTCCAGGTAATAGGAGGACCAAACATACAGTGTTAGAGTAAATATTCTCATACATAGAATGTATTGTATTAGGCTATAGTTAATTATAGATACCTAATTATTATTTAATATCTATGTACAGTGAATATGAGTGATTACTGCTGTTTACAAACTGAGCATGTGCGGCGAGGTTGGCAGCAGCTGACACATTATTGGTTGAGCTCACATTACTCACAATATCGGATTAATGCAGTCAGGCCGGCTTTAGTGGTCGCGGTAATTGGCAAATTTGACTCCCGGACATCACCATTTGTTTCTGTGTCCGTCCTGATTCAATTAAAGTCTCATATTTATAACTACGGGAATAACAACAATTTATCACTTAAAGTCGTGTTGTGATCCTTAATTGGTATTAACTGCTTTCGTCAAACATACATTACAGAGTTAAATTTATGTAATATTGTTTACAAAGTGTATGTTTTATTCCATAATGTATGTGTATCGTGATTTTACAATATAATCAAAAGGCGTCAGTTCCTCGGTCACCAACCCTACATTTGACATGAAATGAAAGATAAAATACTGTGTAATAATACTTTCTGGTCTGTTTCTGAGCTGCAATATATTATGGCAGTTTTTAAAACAACCAAAACTGTTTATTATAACGATTAAATACATTAAGGCCCTAATATAAGCAAATTATTATTTCATAGTAAAATAATAGTTCCAGTCCTTTATAATAAATATAAGCGTCGTAAATGTTTGATAACCATATGAAATACTATTAAAATGTACGTTAACAGTGCTATTAAGTTAAAGATAAATAATTTTACATTAAATAAAAATATCTTTAAGTCTGGAGGGGAACAGTGCTACTAAGTTGAAAAAATAATTTTACTGTTTAAGTTGTTAAAATAAGCTACTGAAATGAAAGATGTAATTTTGATTTCATATATTTCAACTGTCAGAAGTCAGCAAGGATCCATTATATATTGTGTTTAGAGGCCAACTAAGACTAGAACAGCTGTTAGATAAATATTTTATAAATCATCAATATTATGCTGACTTTGATATTAATTTATATTTCATACTGAGTTAGTTCCAAACAATCCCCATACAAAATTCTCTATCGAATAATACGTTTGAAACTGATCTACATTAGTGATAACTAGAATAAAGAGCCGTGGCATTTTATGCCCTTAATGACTTCTACGTCAATTACGAATGCCATGTGGTTTTGACAATATCAGTAGTTCTAATATGAACAATTTTCTTAGGCCCTAGCCTGGTAACATAGGTTCTCCTTGGTGTATCATCTGGTGCCCATGTACATAGTGTAGATATTGATAATCACATTAGTGATGATAGTTAGAAGCACTTTGAACCTTGATTTTTCTATGTTTTGCACAAGGAACTAAAGAACTATGGAAGGGCCATAAGTAAGGGTCCATGTGAATGTTGTGTTTAATTTCAGTTCACGTTCTTCTTAAAGCAGCTTCTGGAATTTTACGCTATCATCGACTTAACTCCTGGCCCTAGTAATTTACAGATATCACAGCTCAAGATTTTGTGTCACTTCAAATTGAAACCAGGATTATTTTCATTTCAAGTAAGTTCGAATCATCTGGGAAAGTTTTAGATGATGGATAGTGCCGTTCCGTTTCCCATATATCGGTGACTAAGGGGCTTTCAGCATTTAATAGTTTGCGATTTATCGGTGAATAAGGCGCCTGAGTACTCAGTACTTTGCGATATATCGGTGACTAAGGCGCCTGAGTACTCAGTACTTTGCGATACATCGGTGATTAAGGCGCTTCAGCACTCAATAGCTTGTGGTTATTACTCAGATAGTAATCAAGGCTATTTTATTTCCCATAAAACAATATTTTTAAGAAATGCAATATTTAACACCTTATTATTATTTTAATCTAAAATTGTGTAACATCTCCACATATTGCCGAGTGGGTCCGCAACTTAAAAACAGAATATTATTGGAGATTTAAACAGAAAAAATAGCATTCAAATTGAAAATTTCTTGAAAATACTTACTTCTAGTTTTTTAGCTAATTCAAGAAGAATTATTAATAGTTATAATTTATAATGAGACCATTCCTCTCTGATGTGTTCACGTCACGATATATACGTGGCTAACTCCAATTTGCAGTAAAGGTCTGATTAATTATATCGTCAGTAACGGTCAACTATAATGGACTGATGATAATTGCATTGTGTTGGGAATTAATCAAGCTTGTTTATATTGCAGCTATCGACTATTTTACTTATTTTATTTGGTAAACAGTTACTTTGAGTCTATAATAAATTTTATTGCCCCAGAACCAAGAAACTAACTAATAAAGACACATTTCCGTAAGAAAATTTGTTCCGAAAGAGTTTGATCGGTTGTACTTTAATTTAACATGACAATTCACTTTGTAAATAATAGTTAATTCATTTTGTAAGTAGTTTCCTACATGTGAACGATTTATTGCTACAATGTATAATTTATCTTACCAATGTCATTTCAGTAAGATTTAATTTTCTGTTGGATCGCGTATGCAAACGAGAACAGATATAAAATAATAAACGAATTTCATGAGTATTTATGTAGCTGTAACTCCAGCTACTGGAAGCAGGATTATGGAAGGCTTCAGGTACCTTATGGCTTTAGTCTAAGCTGGTTACAAGAGAACAGGTTTACACAGGAAAGGCATTACGGCAATGTTTTGGTTGTAATCGCATTGAATTTGTAAGTTTCTCTTAGATGTAACTCTTCTAAAAGTATAAATAAAATACTCATCATAGATAAGAAAAATAAACCGTGCATATTCCATGGAGTTGATGATAATTTTTAAGTATTACTTCTACTGACAGTTTTCAATGTGTGAGAAAAAGTATATTTTGAAACATTTTATTGTTGCATACTATACTGTCGGTAGGTAATGAAATGACGATAAAATAATTAGTGAATTCAATTTAATCCAATATTTAGTATACTCAAAGTATCATGATTATGAATGATAATGACAAAAATGTACAGATACCTGATTTAGCCTAAGACTCCCTGGGCAGTCTAGCGGTTCTCGGGTTAAAACTAGAAACGCGTTGAAGGAGGTCGTATTATAATAACAAAACCGATCAATTACATTACATGAAATAAACAATTAAATGGTCGTTTAAAAAATTACACGCCTAATTTAATGACTTGCCGAATTTTTATGTCGCACAGTTCATTAAAAAGTTCTCATATAATTATAAAATAACCTAATCAAAAACAGTTGTACCTTTCTTTCCCAAATAGTTTTTAATCGGATTGCAGATTTCAGATTTAAGAATTCCGAAAGTCTTGTTGAAAAGTATAAAACAGCATTATTAATCTTTTTATCTACTTAAAATCTGCAAGTTTTCGTTTTTAAATAATTTTATGCAGAAAAAACAAATTAAGATCTACCGTTTAGCTTGTGATCAGCTCTTAAATTAGCGATCTATAATTTTTATCCGAAAATACTTTTTATCTCAACTTTACGAGTTGGATTATTGTATTTCTCAGTTTTTTCAGAACCCATTACACAATGGTGTAACAAACAAAGTAAACACTGGAAGCCTTTGAATTAGGTTTTAAAAGAGAGTAACAAACAAGTTTAATGTATACAAGTCAAAAAATAAAGGTACAAATGTCATACATTTTTATATTTATAAACAGTTATGTAAAATTATAAGTTATGTAATCTAATATTATTTCCCTTGTTAATTGGAAAAAAATCAACCTAATATTTATGAAATTATTAAACTTGTATCTGTATTTTAAAACACACAAAAAATTAAAACATTTAAATTTTGTTTTGTAAAATAATACAGAAAACTTGAATAATAAGGTGACACGCTTAATTTAAAAATAAAATTGTTGTAGTTTGCATTATAAAATCCATTATACTACTTAAAGGTCTAAATAAGTGGTTATACGGCTTAGGAGGGTAAGTATGGCTTATACTTTTGGGAGTGAGGAATAATCATGCCAGTTCGTGAGCTGCAAAATTATTGGTGATTTAAAACCGCCTAAATTGCATTCAAGTTGACAAAATGTCTAGAAACTACTTACTTCTAGTTTTTTCGCCAATTCAAAAGAGTTATTAATAGTTATAGTTGTAATGAGACCATTTCACTCTGAGGTATTCACATCACGATATGTACGTGGCTAATTCTAATTTGCAGTAAAGGTCTGATTGATTACATCGTCAGTAACGGTCAACTGTAATGGGCTGGTGGTAATTGCATTGTGCTGGGAATTAATCACGCTTTTTTATATTGCAGCTATTGAATATTGAATATACATACTTATTTTATCCGGTAAGCAGTTGCTCTGAGTCTATAATAATTTTTATTGCCTCAGTACCAAGAAACGAACTAATAAAGAAACATATCCGTAATAAATTTTCTTCCGAAAGAGTTTGATCGGTTCTACCCTAATTTAAATGACAATACACTTGATAAATAATATTTTATTCATTTTGTAAGTAGTTTCCTACATGGGAACGATTTATTGCTACAAAAGTACAATTTATCTTACAAATGTAATTTCAGTACATTTAATTTGCTCTTTGATCGCATTTGCAAATGAGAACAGATATAAAATAATAAAAGAATTTAATGACTCTTAGAACAGTGAGAGTTATTTTTATGAGTATTTATGTAGCTGTAACTCCAGCTACTGGAAGCAGGCTTCAGGTACTTTATGGTTTTGTTCTAAGCTGGTTACAAGAGAACAGATTTACACAGGAAGTGCATTACGGCAATGTTTTGGTTGTAATCGCATTGACTTTGTAAGTTTCTCTTTGATATAACTTTTATACAAGTATTGTAATAAAATACTCATCATAGATAAGAAAACCAAACCGAGCATATTTTTTGGAGCTGATGGTAATTTGTAAGCGTCACTTCTATTGAAACTTTTCAATGTGTAATAAAATTGTATATTTTAAACCATTTTATTGTTGCATACTATACAGTCGTTAGGAACATTGTTTCTTCAACTGTAATGAAATGACGATAACATTATTAGTGAATTCAATTTAATCCAATATTTAGTATAGTCAAAGTATCATTATGATGAATGATAATGACAAAAATGTACAGATACCTGATTTAGCCTAAGACTCCCTGGGCAGTCTAGCGGTTCTCGGGTTAAAACTAGAAACGCGTTGAAGGAGGTCGTATTATAATAACAAAACCGATCAATTACATTACATGAAATAAACAATTAAATGGTCGTTTAAAAAAATTACACGCCTAATTTAATGACTTGCCGAATTTTTATGTCGCACAGTTCATTAAAAAGTTCTCATATAATTATAAAATAACCTAATCAAAACAGTTGTACCTTTCTTTCCCAAATAGTTTTTAATCGGATTGCAGATTTCAGATTTAAGAATTCCGAAAGTCTTGTTGAAAAGTATAAAACAGCATTATTAATCTTTTTATCTACTTAAAATCTGCAAGTTTTCGTTTTTTAAATAATTTTATGCAGAAAAAAACAAATTAAGATCTACCGTTTAGCTTGTGATCAGCTCTTAAATTAGCGATCTATAATTTTTATCCGAAAATACTTTTTATCTCAACTTTACGAGTTGGATTATTGTATTTCTCAGTTTTTTCAGAACCCATTACACAATGGTGTAACAAACAAAGTAAACACTGGAAGCCTTTGAATTAGGTTTTAAAAGAGAGTAACAAACAAGTTTAATGTATACAAGTCAAAAAATAAAGGTACAAATGTCATACATTTTTATATTTATAAACAGTTATGTAAAATTATAAGTTATGTAATCTAATATTATTTCCCTTGTTAATTGGAAAAAAATCAACCTAATATTTATGAAATTATTAAACTTGTATCTGTATTTTAAAACACACAAAAAATTAAAACATTTAAATTTTGTTTTGTAAAATAATACAGAAAACTTGAATAATAAGGTGACACGCTTAATTTAAAAATAAAATTGTTGTAGTTTGCATTATAAAATCCATTATACTACTTAAAGGTCTAAATAAGTGGTTATACGGCTTAGGAGGGTAAGTATGGCTTATACTTTTGGGAGTGAGGAATAATCATGCCAGTTCGTGAGCTGCAAAATTATTGGTGATTTAAAACCGCCTAAATTGCATTCAAGTTGACAAAATGTCTAGAAACTACTTACTTCTAGTTTTTTCGCCAATTCAAAAGAGTTATTAATAGTTATAGTTGTAATGAGACCATTTCACTCTGAGGTATTCACATCACGATATGTACGTGGCTAATTCTAATTTGCAGTAAAGGTCTGATTGATTACATCGTCAGTAACGGTCAACTGTAATGGGCTGGTGGTAATTGCATTGTGCTGGGAATTAATCACGCTTTTTTATATTGCAGCTATTGAATATTGAATATACATACTTATTTTATCCGGTAAGCAGTTGCTCTGAGTCTATAATAATTTTTATTGCCTCAGTACCAAGAAACGAACTAATAAAGAAACATATCCGTAATAAATTTTCTTCCGAAAGAGTTTGATCGGTTCTACCCTAATTTAAATGACAATACACTTGATAAATAATATTTTATTCATTTTGTAAGTAGTTTCCTACATGGGAACGATTTATTGCTACAAAAGTACAATTTATCTTACAAATGTAATTTCAGTACATTTAATTTGCTCTTTGATCGCATTTGCAAATGAGAACAGATATAAAATAATAAAAGAATTTAATGACTCTTAGAACAGTGAGAGTTATTTTTATGAGTATTTATGTAGCTGTAGCTCCAGCTACTGGAAGCAGGCTTCAGGTACTTTATGGTTTTGTTCTAAGCTGGTTACAAGAGAACAGATTTACACAGGAAGTGCATTACGGCAATGTTTTGGTTGTAATCGCATTGACTTTGTAAGTTTCTCTTTGATATAACTTTTATACAAGTATTGTAATAAAATACTCATCATAGATAAGAAAACCAAACCGAGCATATTTTTTGGAGCTGATGGTAATTTGTAAGCGTCACTTCTATTGAAACTTTTCAATGTGTAATAAATTGTATATTTTAAACCATTTTATTGTTGCATACTATACAGTCGTTAGGAACATTGTTTCTTCAACTGTAATGAAATGACGATAACATTATTAGTGAATTCAATTTAATCCAATATTTAGTATAGTTAAAGTATCATTATGATGAATGATTAATGACAAAAATGTACAAATATCTGATTCAATCTAAGACAACCTGGGCAGTCTAGCGGTTCTCGGGTTTTAAAAACTAGAAACGCGTTGAAGGAGGTCGTGGTATAATAACAAAACCGATCAATTACATTACATGAAATAAACAATTAAATGGTCGTTTAAAAAATTACACGCCTAATTTAATGACTTGCCGAATTTTTATGCCGCACAGTTCATTAAAAAGTTCTCATATAATTATAAAATAACCTAATCAAAACAGTTGTACCTTTCTTTCCCAAAGAGTTTTTAATCGGATTACAGGTTTCAGATTTAAGAATTTCTAAAGTTTTGTTGAAAGGTATAAAAAAGCATTATTAATCTTTTTATCTACTTAAAATCTGCAAGTTATCGTTTTTAAATAATTTTATGCAGAAATAAAAAAGTTAAGATCTACCGTTTAGCTTGTGATCAGCTCTTAAATTAGCGATCTATAATTTTTATCCGAGAATACTTCTTATCTCAACTTTACGAGTTGGATTATTGTATTTCTCAGTTTTTTCAGAACCCATTACACAATGGTGTAAGAAACAAAGAAAACACTTGAAGCCTTTGAATTACATTTTAAAAGAGAGTAACAAACAATTTTAATGTATACAAGTCAAAAAATAAAGGTACAAAGCTCTTACATTTTTATATTTATAAACAGTTATGTAAAAGTTGCTGTATTTTAAAACACAAAAAATAAAAACATTTAAATTTTGTTTGGTAAAATATTACAGAAAACTAGAATAATAAGGTGACACGCTTAATTTAAAAACAAAATTGTTGTATTTTACATTATAAAATCCATTATACTACTTAAAGGTCTAAATAAGTGGTCATACGGCTTAGGAGAGTAAGTATGGCTTATACTTTTGGGAGTGAGGAATAATCATGCCAGTTCGTGAGCTGCAAAATTAATTATTTTAACACTCTTAGGGACTAAACTCTGTCACTGAAAATGTTATTTTCCATGGCTTTACAGTTTGCCTGCCTGTACGAAATGAGTGCCATTATACGTTTGCATGCTGACGATTTATACCTTTAATCATAAAGAAATAGTCCAATAAAAAAATCTTCTTATATTTGAGGTTCTGAGGTGTGAATCTGTTTTGGGGACCTTTGCCATTTTTCTTCAACATTTTTAATTACTAGAATTGTCAAACTTAATTTTTAATCAATTCTTCATAATACCTTGTATTTTAGCACTTTCTTTTGTTTATGTTGTCATGAATAAACAAGTCATCAAAGTTCCCAAGTCATCATTATGAACGTGACGTAGGCCTGAAAGATTAGTAGTTCATAGCAACAGTTAGCACCCTCTCTTTATTAACGTAACACAATTTATTCAAGTAACAGAATAATATAAATAATGTATGGATTCTAAATGGTTTGACTCACAAAGGCGATAATATTTAAACATACCAATACTGATGAATTTATGTGACCAATAATAACTCTAATCATATACATTAATGAGGAAAATTGGACATGGACGCGGTTGTCACTTGAAGAACGTGGCAGGCAACCCACATTCACTCTACTGCAATGTTGTCGATGTGAGATGTCGTTCGCTTCTGGGTAACCAACATATTCATACATCTTTATAATTATATAATTTATAACTATCATCATAATAGATTTTTTTCAATTGTATTATTGCATTGTTATGTAATTTAAACGTGTAGTGTTATGGGTAACTTTACGGTTATAAAAATAAAAGTTCAATCAACACATTGTGATTGTGAAATGGTATTCATGAGCAATTGGTTCTGTCACTGACTTCTCCTGTATTCACTTCCACAATTCACATGATGTGCATATACTGGTATTATACCATCTTACCGTCATAATTATGCATTAAAACTATATCTTCACGAAATATGGAAAATAGAAACTGTAGAGCAGGCATACACTCTTGCTTACTCACAGATGCCGTGTACTCTTGTCCGTGCCCATTCGCTTGTTTTTATTTGCTCTGGGATTAAATACGAGCACAAACATTTAAACATCCGACACCGTTTATATGAAACCAATTGTACACGAGCCATTGTTGTCTACACCCCTCTAAGCGTGACAAATTCAAAACCATGGAATCTGTTAAACCACCCAGACCATCACTTGCATCGTTTTTTGCTGGATTTTAACTAAGCTTATATCAACTACTGAATCATATGAATCGCGACGACTTTTGAGTTTTAAAGTGTTACACAATGATTTTGCTAAATTATTTTGTGTAAGCTATTTGTTATTTTAACTATTCATACTAATAATATATGGCTAAAACAACAACAGTAATTCTATTAAAGATAATCAGATTGTCTTCTTTCTTTGATAATACCATATTTATAGAGACTAGTAGTAAGTAGTACTCCATGTTTTGTTAGCAATAATACATATAATAAAGATAATCAGGAAATGAAATTAATCAATGTATAGGCTAATAAAAATTGTAGATATTTTCAGAAGAAGAATAAGTATTATTATGAGTAAACTACCCATTAGTACTGTAATAATTCGATAAGTTAGAGTAAAGGCTAACCAGAGTTCAAATTGTCTTCGACGAGTAAAATCTTCAATTGTTTATTTACTAGTTAAATCTGATTAGCAAATTTACCTGTTCCTGATTCTAAACTCTAAACAATCAAACTTGTAGTGAATGACGTTATTGTCTGTTTGTCATTACGGGCGTTACAACAATTCCTAATCAGGTGGAAGTGTGCACGTGACTGGCTTGTCGAGCTGGAGGTTGAACTTGGAACTCTCACCGTACATTTGAGTCGTACCTGCAATTTTCCTGGTTATTAGTGTACAGTAAAGGGGAAATACTATCTACACAGAATTAACTGTACGGATCATTTTTCAATTTAGTTTCGAACTTGATCCCTGGTATTGGATTAATTTATAAAACTTTCATATTCAGCGGTTATTTAGTACGAAAACCATATGAATAGTCCACCTTCGAGAATCTATTTAGTTTGCTGATATTTCACAATTCATGTTTTGCTGATATTTTTTGTGTATTTAGTTTCAAGTTCTTGACATTTGTAATACATTAAGCCACTAACAAATTTTTAGTTATTAATGGTTGTGTTTAATGGAATTAGTATTTTAACACTGCTTAGATATTAGGTTGAAAATAATCAACCGTGCAAAATGTAGAAAATACAACATTATTGCTTTCTGAATAGTGGAGAGAGTAATGCAAACTTTTTTGTAATAATTGGTATTAAATGATAAAAATAACAATAAATACTTACTAGACTCAAGTGAACTTTCAACTTTACTATCCTTTTGACTTATTCAGAAAGTAGACGTAGATCCTAAACGGAAATGTTCAAATGTACGGAAATAGAGTATTATGAAAATGCTATAATAATTGTTTATAACCTCGTACTATTATTGATACTTCACTTTGTCTGAGAAAGATTGCGTGTGTAGAGTTGAAGTTTTGCATTTCTTGATTTCTACTTGATTTCTACAAAGAAAAAAATGAGTTCTATAATGTTATTTGTCCAACTATTGAATTGGCCAGAGGATCGTTGGAGCCTATCACAAGTAAACTGACACAATGCCTCTTTTGTTTGCCAGGGGATGTAAAATGTTATTTGCTCTATGACTGCCTATCGTTCTATCTTTCAATAATGAAAGCTGCAGACTTTAAGTATTGCATTAAACCTAAGCGAAGCCTGTCACGTGACACATGGTGTGGCGTACTCCTACCTCCCTGTATAATGCAACAGGAGTTTATTGGTTATTAAAGTTTGAAAAGAAATTTTTATTTATATACTTCGGAAGATTGCAGTAAAATGCATGTAATTTCAGTAACTACAGTAATATGTGACGCAAAGGATAAACGTAACAGAGAAAGTGTTAATAAAAACCTGCATGGATATATAATTAACTGTAATTGCAATAAAACACGCATTATATAATTAGACCAAGCTGTATGGAGCATTTTGGTCCACATTGAGAAATCGTAGTGCAATAAAACAAAGATCTGTCATGAAAACAACAATTTCCATTTATCAACGCCAATATCAACCAATGAAATCACCGAATTGGTACAACACTGGATGTTTAATTATGGTTTCATACTATTTGTTTGTAAATGTCAATTAAACATTGTAGACAAAGTGGAACTTTGCAAAATGTTACAAAAGGAAGCGTTTAGAAGCTGTACAATTTGACGAAGGTAATGTTATAACACGGCATTAATTTATGGAAATCAGTCTTTTAATAAATATTCCACTAATAATAAATTATTCCTATTAATGCTGAAAAATATATTATTTACTAATATTGGGATTCTTTTAATACTGTCGTCTGAAATAATTGAGGTATAATTTAAAATATTACCATTTACAGTCGTAGAATTACATTTTGGGTAACTTATAATTTCATCGATTCCTACATTGTTACTTGCGAGTTACAATGGCAGTGTCGGAATAAAAACCATACAATAGCCATTAAAATTAATAGGCTACTCAATTATCAAAATTAAACACTTTTCCATTATTTTATGGTGGTTTCAAGACTACATACATCCGAGTTGTGATAAAGCCAGAAAATATTTTACAACCTTCATACAAGAAAATAACCAAACGTGGATGAATAGTTCACCAACAGTGATCAAATTTTTTATTTACGTCCAAGATTTATATAAAAAGTAAGAGCCGTTTTATGATAGTTTTTGATATTTCTCGATAAGGTCAAAAATACACAACTGGCCGCTATTGGCCACTTTAATTTTACTATTAATCAGATCTTTCTTGATATTAAAACTAGTTTTTCTTGTAAATACTATCGGATTAATTTGTTATTTTAATTTGCACAACTATTAGTTTCACTGTATCAGTAACTTATATAGTACTGCTACGACTGAATTAATTGTAAGCTGTACAATAATAGATATTTGACGCGATTATCCATCTATTCTGTGTTCCTTCTGTCGGTAAATTACCTAACGAGGTATTTAATGTTATAGTCTTTTAAAAGATCTCAAGAACTATTATATCAGTTTCTTTGATCTATGGGATATAAGCAATATACCTAACTTGTTCGCTCTCTGATATTGCTCCAGATCACCGGTACGGATGTTAATATCGTGTTGAACTATTCCACTCCATCCTTCAGTGTTAACACTTCACTCTTTTTCACATGCTTTTCGCATCTTCTCTTCTCTTTCATTATATCTGTCTTAAGTACTACCACTGAACTGACACTGAGTTTTTAACTTATTCAGTAGTAAGTGACAAACAAAACTGTTATAAAATTATTTCTATACGTATGTGGTCATTAACAAAAACAGCAATCACAGTTTTACATGTCTTTGCTGCTAGATTTGTAATAATATGGTAACAGTAATAACACAGACATAGAGTATTAAAATATTATATTGTTATGGATTATTTATTATTCAAATAAATAACAACATTGCAAATAGTAATAGTATCACATATCAATTTTGTCTTCAAACAAAATAAAGCCTTCAAAACTTTGTGTTATTAGCATAAGAATTTATTTACTGCACGAATTGACAGCTGACCATTATAAGTTACAGAATAATTTATACGGAGAATACAAGCGGCTTCAAGTTATAGTGATACATTTTGTAACATGTTTAGTTAGTTGACTGATTACATACACTATTTTAGTCTAACGGAGGGGAACATTCTACTCCTAAATTCCTAAAGAGATGTTAAGTGAAGGAACGCAATAGTTCAGTTGAGGTGGGTCGCCAATTTGTTACGGTTTGGCAGTTTGGAGGCCGACACCCTCTTGTTGGCATTCCTGCTGGTTATTTATCTCACTACAAGTAGTTGACAAAACTAGAGCGATTACTGACTTTGTAGATTTCTATTTCTTGTACGTAAGTATGGATTAATTACTCATGGGGTGTATAATAAGTGGATAATAAGTGGAGAAATTAAACCTTTTATGGACTAGCAACTTCCACAAACAGTTCTGATGCTCCTTAGTTTTCTGAAAAGTAAATTATTATAATATGTCATAAAAATAACAAGCAATATAACGTGGTATGAAAAAAAAAGAATATTTTACTATATTTTAATAATCACGGAGCAGTTTTTTACATGCTCATAGTCCTACATTGAAAATATACGTAACAACGATTGAAAATAGGATGCACATGATTCGTTTTAAACTGTAATAAAGTACGAGCATTATTTGAGATATTATACTTAATTTCAAATATTTACCCTTAGTTATAGACTAGTAAATAGAAACTTAAGCGAATGGTTTCTTAAAGTCTCTAAGTATAAATTAATGAAACCATAAAATTCTCTTTCTTTTACAATGTATAGCAGCTACGGGCCTCTAAGACCATTTGGCCTCTGGGAGGTACAACTTTTGTCAGTTCTCTGTCTGAAGATCAGTGACTTTTAGAGCTACTATTCTCTAAGAGCATTCAACTCCTGCGACCTCCAGTTTCTGGAAGTTTTCTATCTGGAAATCTGAAATCCGAAATCTAGCAGCTTCTACAAGCAGTCAGTCTGTATTATCTCCAGATTCTGTCTGCTCCTTAAATTTGGAGATCATAGACCCTTAGAACTCTCAGACTTTAGGAGCATTGAACCTCTGTGACCTCCAACTTCTGACATCGCTCTGTCTGGAGAACATACATAATAAGAGATCTCAGCCTCTAAGAGTATTTCGCCTCTCCAAGCTCCGGATTCTGGAAGCCTCCTCCATTATTTGGAGATCATGGAGACTGAGTGTTCTCAGCCTCTTAAAGCATTTAGTCCATGTGAGCTGAGCTTCTGACAGCTTCCTGTCTTTGGAGCTCTCAGCGTCTATGAGCTGTAAATTATAATACTTACATTCCTAAAAATGAACAATGAATAATTACAATTTAAATATCTCGAAAATGGAGCCCAATATAGTTCTTGGTGAAGTACACTTGATCTTGGACGTGAAGCAATATTGGGCAATAGTGTGTGTAATGAAAAGTTTCCTCCAATTTTGATCGCTAAGCTCAGGATGTTTGGCGATTATACACCTCTAAACTGAAAGCAACCTAGATAAAATTTCTAATAATATTCAATCATATAAATAGTGCTACTACTAATACTAATAATGTTGTGTTTATTGGTGTATATACACTGTATAAAATGGTGTGAAAAAGTCGATCTCTTTGTGTGTAGGGTTACGTTTATTCGTGTCAGTAAAATCTACCAACAGGATACTCTGGCATACTTGCGAGTTAATATTGATCTTCATTTATTGTCAGTAGTGTCGTATTTTCTGAGAATAACAGTATGTGTTTATTCTGGCTAATAATGTATAAGTTTCTTCTTGATAGTTTGAAGCAAAGGAGTTACACAGATTACTCATGTAGATCCACGAGTAAATATTTAAGATGAAGTAGTTGTGATAAAGAAGCTGCCTGCCCCCCCCCTCCCATCAGTTAATGCACACTCCACGGTTATATGTTTGTCTATAATATTTTAGGAACTGTTTTATACACAAATGCGTAAATATAGTAGTTATTATTATGTTTAACATTGCTATAAAATTTACTTTTTAATTTTTATAAAATGGTGAATAGCACAATTTTCAACCACAGCTTATAATTATTAATGAATACCAAATTCCCATATGATGGTTTTCTTATTATTACAAAATATTAGTAATTACAGAAAAAATACCCCGAGTGACTGAACTATAGCGCACGTACGAACATGCTCGCCCTACAACACTGTTTACAACAGGATCGGCTGCTATCCGATTTTACTAGTGAAATGTGAAAAGCCTCTCGAACAGCTGTCACTGATGGAATGTTCAGTAAAAAATGCACTGAACGTTGACACTTCTCACTCGTTCTATCTGCAATGCAATGTCCCACCGGCTATTTTCATCTATAG
Organism: Homalodisca vitripennis; assembly: GCF_021130785.1. Taxonomy (NCBI): domain Eukaryota; kingdom Metazoa; phylum Arthropoda; class Insecta; order Hemiptera; family Cicadellidae; genus Homalodisca; species Homalodisca vitripennis. The sequence goes on from NC_060207.1 coordinate 229,674,685, forward strand.
TAAATATTACTAAATTTGTGGTTATTGACCAAACAATTGAATGGCTTACAGACAGTTTAATATCAAACGTGTTTGTAAATAAGCTTTAGAGTAATGTAAAATGTTTAGATTTTACTTAATCTATAATATTATCGAATTAATAATCGTTGAAATTATCTGTTATGTGACGTATAAATGCGAAAATAATAATGCATCAAAGGGTTTATGTCTGCATCTCCTCTAACTTAAGTACTAAAAATATGTTTCACGTCATTGTATAAGTTTTTATGTATTATACTAATGCTATAGCACATTGTATACGTAGCACATTTTGTATTCATTGGAAAAATATTTAAATTTGTAAGAAAGATAAATTTGTTAATACTGTCTCCAGATATAATGATTTTGTTACTCGCTCTAGTTATAGGTGGGTACAACATTCCTATTTTAGCTTGTAAATGAAGTAACAACGACTAAGAGCTTAGTTTCCAGGCTGCGTTTTGCTTTAGGCAATATTCAATTTTTTATCTCATCGGTAACTACTGATACTCACTTCTAGTATAACCAACAATTAATTATTGAACCATAGCTTGCCGTTATACTACGAGTATAAAAGTTAAAATTCTAATCTAATAATACATCCATCCATTCATACAAGCATTACACACACACACACACACACACACACACACACACACACACACAAACACACACATATCCATTCATTTAGATACACCAGATCGAAATTTGACTGTTTTTAGCTCAATACTATTTAGTTATCCTAGCGACTCACCATGAACTCATCCACCGAGTAAAACGCATTAATCACCAGAATAATGAATAAAAATACTGAAATAATTTAATTGTAAATAAATATTTATCATATAAATTAAATATCAATCACTTGGAAGAGATACGCATTTGAGATGTAAATGTATTTATCTTGAATTACAAATTACAAACTGAAAACAGGAGTCCTAGTCATGGCGTGGACTTCCTAACACTGAGTCCTTTACCACAACTAAAAATTATTGTATTCTTCAGTTTATAATCTGAATTTAATCTATTGAATTTCATGTTATCAACAAAAAATATGGGTTTAAATATGAGTCCCGAAATATAAACAATTTATTAGGAAGAGTATGGTAATGACTGGTATTTCACGAATGGTGTTCAGTTATACAATATAACTAATATCTAAATTAACAACTAATTTGTAAAATGTACTTATACAACGTATTCCTTTTTAAAAATTTAAATTCCACTATTTAAACGTAAATTCCGTATAAAGCAGTTTAACTTCCACAGTAGAGCAGCGTTTTAACAAAACTCGATCACGAGGAAGCCGCAAGATTTGAGGAGTTAAATATGTAAACCTGGTTGAATATTCATGCAGGTTTTGCACAGTTGGTTTTTTTATTAAATACAGTATTCCATTATAAACAGTTCCTTGACGCCAAGTTTTAAATAGAAATAGACTGCAAAACCGCTCATTGTGGCCCGTATTTTCGTACTAAACGTTAAAATATACAAATTGGATAAAAATAGTAAACAGCATTTTAACAGGAGTAATTTCACAGCAATAACGTAGACATTTAGTAGCATTATGTGTATCCGAGCAATAACATAATTTTGGCAGAAAAACTATTTTAAGTAAAAATGTATTATTATTTGGTAAATGTTTCAAAATAAAGTGAGAATCGGTTTGTAGAGCTCAATATATACTTTTGTCAATATTAACAATTTTTAAATCCACAGCTATCTCTGTAAAAAGAACACTGTATGTAAAAGGTAAAGCCCTCACTCACTCATCAATAATTCACTAACTTCACCATATCTCACAATGTTTAAACTTGGCACATGTATGGTTAGGTGTAAGAGAGGACTTAATGGTCCTAACCTCGCCAATTGAATGTGTTTTTCATGTGTTCAATAAAGACATTTTTCATTTCATTTCATGTATGCATCATGGCCTAAATAGAAACACTAAACCATTTTATAATAGTAAAACAGGGATAGAAGTTAAATTACCAACTTTTTGATGCCCTAGAAATTTTAAACACATATGAATTATGTGTGTTATGTATGTATTTTATGACGATCAACTAACCATTGGGGTTTTAATCCTTAAAAAACTTATTTTTTCATTTCTCTATTTTGAAATTTGAAACATGTGCGTCCCATCGTCTAAACAGAAAAATAAATGTTCTTTTTATAAGACCAACCACCCGTATGGAGTAAATGGGGTTCCACCCAAGTGCCTTATGCTCACAAATACAAAGTGTACAGAATTTTCACAAACAGCAAGGCTGTATTTGACACACATGTTTATTATGCCCTCAACATACTACCAGATCTGGAAATACCTTAGACCGGAAGTAGGTTACAGAGGCCGCTTTGTAAATCACTTTTTTTGAATAATGTAGACTTATCTGAACAACTTATGTATATACTATCTCGATTTAAACAATAATTTAAACACTACTACGGTGTTTGAAATATATTTCAGCGGAAAAGATTTTAAGCCAAAGGAAACTTTTCAGACCAACTTTCCTAATCGTGACAACAAACGCTGCTAGGGCACCGGAAAAGCCTTAGACAAAAGGTAAACAAAATTTATATAAATCCCTTATACAAAATCCCGATAGTATTATCGTTACATATTACATTCATAACTTTTGCTCATCGAGTTACCCGGAATAGATATTGTGTCCACCATAACACACCGCGAAAGGGTTAATAGTGGTTAATCTGATTTTCTTTTTTATGCCTCTATAATGCTTTCTATAATTCTCACTTTCAGTTTAAGTATTATGGGCATTGAAAAAAATTGTATTTATTTAATTTCATGAATGAAATTAAGTTCCTGTACGAGTCGGCAAATACTTTTTGTTCAAGAAAAGAATTAAATTAGTTATTGTATGATTAAGATGAGATGAATAGAAAAAACATAATGGCAAAATGATAGGATCTCAGCGAAACCTTGAACATCTGGCCTCAATTTAAATAAAAATCTAAATTTTTCAGTGTAATGAGTCATTATATTATTGAGATTTTAAAATGTTGTGTACATTTTTGACTATTTACTGTTATGATTTTCAAGCTATGTGAGCTTGTATCTCATTATACTTTTACGTGTACTATTTACAACTCAAACAATGCAATGAAACTCTTAGTTTCAATATGGTATTAAGTTTAAAAAAACACAGTTAAAAAGTTGAATAGTTTTAACTACAGGTATAAGGTAACTCTTCAGAACATAATGCAGCAGTTTTATAATATTATATTGATATCTAATAGTAGCTAAACCTATTTCTTAGTAAAGCAATGTAACCAGTGTTTTACCAGATGTATTAAGCAACTACCTTTGTTACGTAAACGTTACTGGATTTTACCCGCTAAGCAAACTGTTTCAATATGCAATAAATCCTGTATTAAGTTTATGTATCTTTAACGGCCGTACCTCAACTCATTTCTTATTACGTGGCTATACTAAACCTCAGCGTTTCAAAATTAACTTAGAGCCGTTCCAACAAAATCTTAAATAAGTATTATTACGTAACATTCGTAATGCATTTAAACACTAATGAATTGATTTTAAAAGATAATCAGCATTAATTGCTTGAATGCTTGTGTTAGTTAACTGTAACGAAAATAAATACAAGTTTCGATAAAAGGTGTCCATTCCCTGCCACTGGTGGTAGAGCCTGAAAAATAATCTTACGCAAACAGAAGAAAGAAACATGGCATCAAACACTCCCTAGTAATGTGGCCAAACCGTTGTACCGACAGCGGGGTAAACACGGTTTGGAAACACTAAAACTCGTTCGCAGCGGCACTACACCACCTTGTCCTCCGGCGTTGGAATTTGATTTCATGGGTTGTGATTTACATAGTGATCATGTAATCTGTGTAATCTATGGGAATTAACTGTTGATTCAACTAAACATGAGGTAAACAAATATATTATTTTTAAGTTACGGAAAACGTAATACTGGAAGAGGAGGAAACAGCACGCATTGTTACAACATTTCATTCACCAAAGCTTATATATTTTACAATATATAATAAAATATGTTATTAGGTTCAAAATAAATTCCTTGTCAAAGAAAGAATTCTTACTGTCTATTGAAATGGAAAACATTACACGGATCTGTAGAATATATGATTGATCCATGCAAATTAATAAGAAAGGGGTGTATTAAATTTTAGGTGTGTACAATACAAAGTGTCTAAACATAAATCTATAAAATCAATCAATCAGCCCATTCGTGTAATAACACGTCATTCAATCAATAAAGAACACTGAGCGTCGCTGGTTATCGTAAGCAGTTGCGAAAATTTACAAACAAAGAATATTTGCTAAGTGTTTGGTGAGCTAATTTCAGTATGTGACCAGCAATGAGCACTTAGCCGTCAGCAACACGTTAGCCACATCAATAGCATTGTGACGTCACTAGCCACCTGTGATATCACCATTTACCAAGAGTAATTAACGTCATTAAAGTTATCGCTGATCATACCTCTACAAAGCATTTGTCTTTCCGTTGTTTCTCTTGTGTTTATTCGATTTTTAACCTTTAAATCCGTAAAATTTTCATAAAAAACAATCCTCATCCATATTTATACCAAGTTTACAACAATCTTCTCAACAACTTCACACTCTCATAATACTCGATATGCACGGAATATTGGTGTTGTCCCAATGCAAATTAGTAAATCCATATCATCAACTAACTCTTTCTATATATCCCATCTTCTATTTAGAAATCTTTGTCGATATTTTTCCTGACCACCAAATTTTTGATTCACCATCGGTATTTATGTGTAAAAAACGTTCAAATGAATGGGTTGTCTCTTATCAGTATTGACGAGGCTGAATCAATTATTACGGCTGAATACAGACGGGACTACTTCTAACATTGCCCCCCCCCTCCTTATCTAACCCTCCTTATCTAACCTGTTACTCCACTACCGACAATTATGAATGGATTCATGGTAGCTCGTAGTATAATTTATATATTTAACTTTACTGCTTCACTTTAATCCTCTCAACCAACTACTGTATATAAGTGAATACTCTGTCGTTCTTCTTGATTCTGAGGAATACACCATCCTAAATTTTAATACTTTTAATTATCCGCTAATATTGACATTAGTACAATATTCCATGAAGTGTGTGTGTGTGTGTGTGTGTGTGTGTGTGTGTGTGTGTGTGTGTGTGTGGGCGCGCGACGACGAGCGCACCACGTAGTTCGAATGATTTTATATTGAATAAAGACAGCAAACTACAATCCGCCCGCCCACGGTTTCATGGCAGCAACTCGAGCCTACGCACAGGCTTTCTACAGGCCCATGTAGGCTTTATTTCCTAGGTCACTAATATTTTTTTATTAATGAGTTCAACTTCTTAAAATAAATTAACTGTTACTACTAACGAATGTACAACTAGTTATATAAATAGATTCCTTAATTGTATATTATTAAATAACTTATAATTACTGCTTAATTTTTACATTGTTACTCTTTGTTTATGTTTTAAGGAGTTTAAGTTTTAGTTTGTACACTATTTCATGTACCGAAATTGGAAATAAATTATGATTCAATTCAATTCAATTCAAAAACTTCGTATAACTAAAGTTGTCGTTGTCTAATAAGATCAAAAGAAAGTCAATGACGAAGAAGCTCAAAACGAAACGTTAATATAGTTTCCACATCAGAGACACCTACAAATAGGTGAAGTGGTAGTCTCATTGTCTCATTAGTTGTGTACCTGATTTGAAATGTTAACTTGTCTATTATTTTAGAAGTAAAACTCTTGTCCGAACAGTAGTGTACCTTTTCTTATGTGACATAATCCAAATGTATGTATAACAAGAATATAGGTTTTTATGGTTTGCTTACGTATTACTGAAATTTAAACAATTGTATAGTAAAATTAAAGAAAAAATGTGGTTACAGAATTGCGATGCTTATGGTTCTATGATTAAAAGTGTTTGCATTTCACTCCAAGTTTGGCAAGAAAATGTTTATGCAATGTGATTTGTGTAAGACAAGTGTTCTCTTTTCAAACTTGATTCAATAACGACTTAGAAAGACCCAAGGTTTTCATAGCAGATAATTTGTTAAACTACCAATTATAAACTCGAGACTGAAACTATACAAAGCTGTAATTTAAACTAAGATATAATCTCACGTTATAACTTTTCTTAAGATGTTTGGCTCAATACTCGAAGAAAACTTTTCACTCGAAAAAATATTTTCCTCAAAAACAGAATGTATACATTTTTATTAAATGTTTGGTCCGTTTAAAATTAATTTATTTACCTGATTATTAATAAATTAAAAATGGACGTTCCCTTTCAGCTATTAGTTATTAACTGTTGGGTGTGTTTATTTCTTAACATTCTATAATGTATCAATATATACAAATTATTAAAGAGCTACTTCAGTTTGTATTATTTCCTCCAATAACTTGACAATGGTTTGTAAAAAAACACATACGAGCTTATAACGACATCTGAAACAATGTTAGAATATAAATGACCGGTTTTTAATTAACTATCGCACTGTTTCATTAACAGTGATTTTGCAGATTCAATGTCAGCAAGTCCAAATTTATCATAGCAATATTAATTTTCTAGCTCAAATAACAATATAATAAACACAGTCCTAAAGCCTACCATACACAAGTAATTGGTTAAACCGTTCAAACAAAACACTAAATGCTTATGAAAATTGACGAAAAATAAAAATACTTGTACTGAAAAAAAAAGTAATACTACTGAACAGTAACTAATTTATTGGTTTAACTTTTAAAAATAAACTGTTTAATACCTTAACATTATTGGGAGTTCGTTGCACATATTTGATCCAAAGTAGTTAAAAATCTTAAAAGCGATCAACTAAACAGTTTTACACTAACAAGAGCTTCACTGAGCGACTACATCACGGGCAGAAAAAATGTATCTGTCAAATATGTCACCTTCTAATGTCACCTCACATAAGTGTTTAACTTGTGATTAAAAAATTGAATTTAACTGATTTATTAAATATTTTCTCCGACTTGACTTGTGCATTGACGTGTTTTAGTTTCCTTGACATATTTCAGTGTTTACATCGTGCCTGGTGTATTTGTGCTATGAGAATAAATTATCATTTAAATATAAAAAAATACTTTCATGGCTAATCTCCAGGCAATATGGTACATAATTCTTATGTTGTAAATGATAATTCTTCAAATAATATCAGACCACATAATGACAGGTTTTACATGAAGAACAAGTCATTCCCATGAGTATTATCATATCGATACAGGGGAAACTCGTATCCTTAACTTCTGCTATATTTTTTTTGGTCCTGTCTTTAGGATAGGAACTATTAATTTTAATCACAACACTTTTACTTATAACAATCAAGTAAAAAGGATTAGAGTAACAAAGATTGTATATAAAATAAGTTCAAACAAACCCAAAGTGATTGAATCATGTTAATTATTGAAAATAAATCTCATTTATAATAGGAAAGCTTTTAAAATCAGTTGAATTGTAAAGTATTTACATTACAAAGACTAAATATAATCCTTCCTGAATTTCACCCAAGCCTTAACGTTTGATTCAAATTTCTTTATAAGTGATTATTGATTTAAATCTGAAGTAACATTATATTTAATTCATCTAAACACAGGTTGTATCTAGCTGAAGTTTTTTTTCAAATTTGTACAAATTTAAATTAATAATAAATACACCGAGCTCAAAAATAAATGGGACCTAATCCCTACACGAGAGTAGGGAAAAGACGTCGATGCAGTTCTACCGTATACTGGAGGAGAACTGACACATGTTATGCCAGACAACTCTTAAAGAAGTTTTCTAATAAAACTTAGTCCATTTCACACGAGATTACATGTCACTTCTATACGGCTTGTCCACACGGGTGACTGATACCTTTGTTGGAACCTGATTATTTTCCTCTACTTCCTATCACAGAATACACACATATCCTTGAGAAGTTTCTCCCTTTAGTAACAAGCTTTAATAGATTTTTCACCAGTCTGTAGCGAAAGTAGGAATGTCCAATAGAAGTTGTGAGAATCAAAAGTGGTAATTTTCCGGTCGGACAGTTGGATATACTCCCCTAACTAGGAAGTCTATTCATAGTTAGGCTAATGGCGCAGTGTATCGGGTATAACGGTCATCACAAGATAACCAGGCCAAACGACGTCGAGTGGCTGCTGTTTGGAAGGGTGGCTGCTGAGCGATCCTATCCTTTAAACAGCCAACCTACCCGATCATTGGTGGTGATTTGGAAGTCACCTCTAAGCCGTTGGGTCCTCATTTTGTGTCAGTGAGACTTTCTTAGCCCTAAGTTCCCTAGGTAAAATAAAACCACTTTTTCCTTTATTTACCACTTGTACTAGTAATCCGTTTTTAATATATAAAATAATAGAACCATCTGTTTTTAATTTAGTTGGCAATATATACTTAAAAAGTGGAAACATCATATTTAACATTTCATCATATAATAATGTTATGTATATATTTTCTTTTTTTGTTATTAATATTTAGAGCGATGTAGACAGTATCTTTCACAACTTGTACTACATAACTTGTAGTGTTGTTCGAGCTTAAATCGAATTTCCGCAATTGTTCAAGTACCGGTAATAGAGGTTATCTTTCTTAGTTTAAAGAAAATTAGAAGTTATACAAATGTAGTCTGTCTTTGTCAATTATAAAAGAAGGGAAATATAATACTTTGATTTGCTAAACAGGTGCTATTAAATACTTTGGTTGATTCGAAGCAAGATATATAAACCTTACATTGTATCGTTTCAGAAAGTGATTAGGCAGGTAAATAGTAAAGTAAGTCAATATTGCCAAATTCTTGGAACAGATTCTCGTTAAAATACACACTGACTTGTTTTTAAATGTTAAATGAAGTGGAATCATAACCAACTTTATGGAGAAGAAATGAGTTTCCTTTGTTGTTCCCATTCGTGTTTAAAACCGCGAAGGAATTATTTTCCTGGAATATATTTGTTTATATATCAAACGTTCCTCTTAATACACAAATAGATTACAATTCAATGTTCTGCAAAATTCTCTATAAGGAAATAATGGCACACAAAAACGGAAAGATTTTATTTATGTTAATATTTGTACTGCCAGATAAATACCTATAACCGTTTGAACTAAAAACAAAATCCACTATCCTGTAAACTTTTATCAATAATTTTCAATATACTACAACTTCGTAGAGAGGAATTTACAGAAATACTGAAATATAGTCCTTTTTTTAGCAAACATGGATTAAAGACTATGTGGAACGTGTATATTCAATGTGGGACTCGTTTTAAATGGAATAATATTAGCCTAATTGGGCCTCAACTTGATTCCAGGCAGGATAAAAACTGTGTAGTATTTTATTGAAAGTTGTCAATCTTCACATTCTAAATCTCTTAAATAATAAACTATAACATTGTCGAGTCTTACACATCATCTTCTCGTTTAAAATTACTGAACTATTCGATATATCCTATAAAACCTAAAAGTTCTTAATAATTTTCAGTTTCATATTTTGGTATCCTAGACCAACTGACGTTTTTAAAGTACTTCATTAAATTGTATTCGATACAACAAGGTCCTGCACGTCCTCTTGTCATTTATTGAGCATTTGAGTAAATGGAAAGTGGATCAGTATTGAGCTGTCTTACTTTACTAATTAGTTTTGTTTTTTAAATTAGGTATAATTTTAATTACAGTTTCGGGTAACATTAAGTGTTTGTTACCACATGTATTTCCAATCCCTGCAGCTTTATTTTTATTTTCATATCATAACACGAATTTCATATGATTGCCAATTAAAATTCTCCAGTCTGGTAGAGAGAGCCAATTTGCATTTTATAAGGGCACAATCTAGTTTCCTCTATGACAAGAATTGACAATCAGCCGAGCTAATTTTAGTGGAGGTCTATAATTATGGAAGTGTAAGATATTACAAAAAAATGATAAATTGGTTTAATTTCAGATTACATTTTATCTAATCGTATTTAGTGTACTAGTTACGTCGTCGAAATCTGCCAACGAGATAAAGAGACTAAAATGGTGGCTCGAATGTGTACAAAACTAGATTAGTACAAACTATCACTCACCTCCCAGAGTACTTTTTCATGATCTTTCCAGTCAGATTTTTCCTTGTTCGATTTACATTTACGGAGGGCTAGGTATGTTTAAGCTATCATGGTACATTCGTGATTATAACATAGTACATATCATAAGAATCGTGTAATTTAATAATGAGAATCTTCGTTTCATATTGTATGTAATAAAATATAACATGAGAAATACACTAAAAAATAAAACTAAAACTCCTATTCGTACGTGGCTGTGTTTACTTCCGGTATGAGTGTGGGTAATTCCTTTTGACTAAAAATAGACGTCTCAACCACAACCAAATACCACAAGCTCTGTCCTCGGGTCTGTGGTCTTTTCGTGGAGCTAATATTCGTGATGCCAAGAATATATATTTCATTATTTATTCTGCTTAAAGGCGAGTGAACCACACCATAGGACGCTCGGAGATCGAATGTAACGATTTAAAATTATCCTTATAAAGAGAATTGCTTTTATTATTGTACACTTGTTGCACTTCGGTATGGACATAGTTTAGTATTTTGCTTTTTTTTAACATACGGAACACATTATTCATGAATAATTCTCAGTATACAAGTACACAGTTGTATATCTTCCTTTGAGTTATCATACTGTACATAACTGTACATTACAGTTTTAAATGGCTCATTATACAATAGACATATTAGTTTTACTAATCCTTATTTTCCTTTAGAGATTATTATTTTGTGATATGCACATTTCAAGGGGATCGGACAAGGAAAAAGCATCTCTTTATCTCTCTGAGCCCTTATACGTATTACCATGTAAATCCTTGGTTAATAACAAGCTTAGATTAAAGCTGAGTACTTTACTATTGGCAAAGGGTGAAATTGAGTTATTTATTATGATTTAACAGCTAGTAAAACATATCTCTATATAAGCATAAAATCTGTGTTGTTCATTATATAATCTCAAATTTTTCCCTCGAATCTAAGTGTTTAGATTTTTAGCTTTTTTAACCTCATAATAAAACACTATATATAACCTGACTAAATAATGCCACGAATGTATAATGATATTTGTACGAATGTATAAATGATACTCCTTCAAAAATCGGCATTTTTTCATTCAATTACAGCAATGTTGATTAACATCTCACATGATTAACCCATAACAGTTTTAAGAATGATGTAATGCAACTATGCATGAAAATCCTTTTCAAAAAGATTATTAGTGAGTTCGTATGAAATTAAATTGAAGGTTTATAAATGTAAACTATACCTTACAGATTCTCTTATAGAGTACAAACGGGATGGACACAACATGAGGCATACAATAGCAGTACGATATTTATTGCCATTAGGCACAACTGCTGCAATAACTCACATTAGCTTTATGTTGCTCTGTTTTTATAAAGGCCTTTATAATAAAGTTCAATGCAGACAGACGTAGACGAATGTTAATGCGCACAATTCAAATTAGCCAATTACAGCCGCACGTGACTGCATCAAGCCAATATTGTGGCTAATGAGAGTTAAGGCAACAATGTACAACCTATTTTTTATTTACAAATGATACTCCTGTTAATTTTTTAAATTAATAATTAGTCTATCTGTGACAAAATATAAAAACACTATATTTTAATTTGGTCAGTTTTTGGGAGTCATAACTGAAACCATTAACTCTTTTAGAATTCAGTATTTAGGAAAAAGCTTTTAGATTGTTTATTTCTTTCTAAAATAATTAGGAAAGAGGTTTTTGACTAACATATTCTAAGAAAAATGCAAGAAAAAAAACACAAAATTATCAATATAAATAAAATAAAATTTGGTCTTCCCTTTCTTTTACAAATTTTGAATTTAAATGTAAACTTTGTAAGCAGGATTATAGAGAATGTTAGAGTATTAGAAGACCGGAATAACAACGAGAGATCTTATAACTCTCGAAAAAGTGGAGAAGTATCAACACAGAAGATGTATAGTTTAAAAGAAATGGAACTTGTTTGTGAAGTAATATTAAAACAATGTTTCATACAGATATAAAATTGTATACACAACATGTTTTGTTACGTAAGTAGCGGTGGAATGAATAGATATCGTCATAGCTATGTCAGAATATCAAATCGTAATTCTCTATCCAATAACACACATATAAAAATATTCTCAGAATTTTTGACGTTATTTGGATTTGCGTGTCTAGAGTAACATGCAAACTGCATTTTAAATATTTTAGTCTCCGATTTGATACATTTTATCTTGTTAAAAGTCCAACTGGTTCTAATATTCTGAAAATTTATATTGCGAAATAACCTAAAATGACTCGGCTGATTAATTTAAAGTTTGCAATTTCATCTAACGGAAGGAAGAGGGGGACTCGGCAAACTTTTGCATGAATAAGAGTTGTATTTGCATAAAGTTGTGTTGCAACAAGACAGTGCCTAAGTATACATCCTTTCATAAAACACAACTGATATTCTGCAACCAACACTTTGAAAATACATTAAATGAGTGAAGTTATTAGATAATCATTTCATCTGTTAATACATTTTTTTAAATTGTGTCGCTACCATTTCGCAGCTGCTCAGGCTTAACGATTATCATTCTTTGAACATTTATAAGAATGTTATTAATATAATGGCATTATTTTTTCTAGAGGGGGTTTGAGGAATTATAAAGCATTTCTTTACAAAAATTTTTTTTTATTAATAATTCAAATCTATAGAAATCAAAGCCAACTCAATACTAAACTATTCTTTTTGAATGGCCTAAAAAAGTAATTGAAAATATGCTGTAAACCATTCTAAAGTCCGGCTCTTTAATATTGTTAAATTCGGGCAGTATTTTTGTTTTTATACAGTTACTCACAATATACGTTTTGGTGTCTTTAATTTATTTTAATCTTCGTTCATATAAGGACCAGAAGAATAGGCATTCATTTTTATATGTTGAAATTTTTTTGTCAATATTATTGTTTTTTAATTTTATTTCATATTAGTTTTAGAAATAGTCAGCCTGCCTTCTTAGAACTGGAAAACAATAGAATGTACCTTGAGTACGAATTTATTACACATAAAAAGTAAAAAAAAAATGTTTAATCAAAATACCAAAACCTAAACTTTTATAATCTTTGATGCTTTCACATAATTTGGCGTACAGGCTGTTCATTAACCTCCAAATACCGTATTTATGTGTGTACTAATAAAATGTTAATTCTAAATAATTTTAAGTTTTTAACTTATTTAATAATACATTAGTGGTTGTGGCCTAATAATCAATTTTCTGATTATGTAATTAACAATTTAGGACAAACATGTAAGACTTCGCATAAACGTAGTTATGGTGGAAAGGGTTGATCCAATTGGGGTTAAAAGGGTTTGAACGTTATGTGTAGACAACATGTTGCTCCAACGTGCATTTACTTCGTGATTATAACATTGTAGTGCAATAAACTAAACTGTTCACCTGGGGAGACAATGAGAACGCCTTTTCACCTAGATTAAATTTTATTTTGTAGCCTAGGTCTCTGATGTCAAAACGTTGTAATAATCTCTTCAGAAGTCTCTATCTCTATGACAGCGTCAAATTTCAGCCTCTGCTCTAAGAGGAAGGTGATACGTAGCTGAACTTAATATTCGCACGTACGATCTGCATGAGAAAAAACAATATGATCAGACCTCAACATCTGAGTGTTCTCTACAATCTTTAAATAAATATATACAATTTTTTTATCCATAGATGTTTACAAACATTTAGAAAATCTAACCGTCAGAAATAGATCATGCATAAAAAATATGGCATAAATAGTTCACATTTATAATTAATAAATATTAAATATTATTGTAATTCATTATTTTCAAGCCAAATAAATTATAAATTGATATATTATTATACACTTAATTTATCTCATAAAATTACACAGATTTGAGTTTTAGTTTTTTATTGGAAAAACACCTTTATATTTTCTTTATTATACAAAAATTAGTATTATTATATACGAAAATTATATCATGTTTAAAAAGAAAATATTTTTGCAATCGTAATAAGACTTACACTGTAGTCTTCTTATACTTACAATTTACTCCTTTAACCGTTCACTCCCATTTCGTGAAAGCCTGCGTCATAAAAGCCAATTGTAGTCCATTTACGGAACAACCTTACGTTTAGGTTTTCTTTGTTTTCATTTTACAATCATATTATCACTATTAAAATAACAAATGGTGCACTTAATTTTTCTTATAAATGACAATGATAAATTCTTGGTTATTTACTCAATAAAACATCGGTTAATCCAATCAAACTTTAAGTTACGTTACTTGCAGAAAATATTATATATTTGTTAAAAATTTTCGGAACTAATGGTCCGGAATGGAAAGGTTATCGTTTAGGTAATGTTTAGTCTCCATGGCTTCGGAAAATTCCTATTCCCATTTGTTTGACAAAAAATAGTCAAAACAACATGTTGAGATACTTTTATTCCAATTTTTTTGTTTTCATTTTCTACAAATCCAGATATGCTGGAAATCCAATTTTAATCGTTAAAATAATATTTTTATGTAGTTTACGTTAGTATAAATTTTGTGTGAAACCTTAAAAAAATTCAAATTTTATTGTGATGAAATATACATATAATTACAGTGCCGTGGATCATTCTGACACACAACAGTCGAGAACAGTTCCAGGATAAGTGACAGTTACGTTGAAGTTGATCCAGGCCATTGGGTGACCTCTAACTGCTTATCTTTACAGCGGTTATCAGGCTGTAAGGGAACATTCAACAGCAAGTTGAGCTACTGCAGTTATTCCACTCGTATACAAACGGATGTCTAAGTAGATATAATTGTGAATTAAATTCACCATTGTATACTTATTCTTTTGAAGTACAATTTGCTATTAAGTTGTAAGTAACTGATATCAAAATATATTTAATTTTTTAAAAAATAAATAAAAACACCTACCTACTATTTGTGTGTTGTTGTACAACTTGTATTTATTTCTTTATTTATTTTTTATTTTTTGGAGTGCCGATGGCCGAGTGGTCTAAGACGCTCGACTTCGAGTCTGAGTTAGACATAGCGCAGGTTTCGAATCCTGTCTGCGACCGTTGTACTTTTTATCAGTACCATCGACCTTGTACTGTATCGACTCTCCCCCTTATTCTGTTTGATAAGATCTTCGCACAGGCTAGTGGCCCATGAGGACGGGCAGAATAAGGCTAAAAGGAGATCGGCTTCTCCTTTAAAAAAAAGAACAAAAAAAAAAACCAGTTGGATTAATTATACTTAAATAGTTATTTAAAGTTAATTAGTTTTTACTGTTTAGATATGTATGCCATTCTGTTGTAACAGATATGATTTGTTTTTTTAATAATTAAATAAGGTTGTCAATTATAAAACTAATTATTTTTAAACATTTTAAATAATAAATATTATAATTTCGTTTCCATATATTTATTGTGAAATTGAATCATAGAAAATATATTTACAACATAAATGTTTATCCTTGCCCATACAAGACTATATGAACCATATTTAACGGACAGTTGTTGAAAAGATTGTGTACTCTACGTATACTGTGTCGGTTAGTGACAAGTGCAGTTTTTCAGTTGTCAAAGACATTGAAGTGTTGTTTTAATGAACACAACTTTTAACGAGTGAACTGAACATGGCCAGATGAAAGGAAAGTCATTTGATGCGCAAAGCGTCCAGCTACGTTCCTCCAATTATATGTAATCGCGTGATGGTTTCTGAAATAGACAAAAAGTAAATACTTTAAATGAAGATCAAATATATTATAAACTAGTATTTCAACAACTTTACACAATGTCATTAAAAACTTGAAGGGTCACAATACAGAATCTATGAATCCCTTCAACTTGTGTTTACTCACAGCATAGGCTACCTATCGCAAAATTTTTTCGATTTTTAGCATTTCAAACCATCCATACCAAAATGTCAACATTGTTAAGGTGTGCGGTAATCGCATAACTGCTCGCTTTTACGTGTCTCTGAAATAAGAACTATATGAATTGTATTCTTTAAACTAATTTTAGTAAACTTTTAGTTGTGATTGTTTTATGCTTTAGGCAAACCGGGATTTTTTAAGTTTGATATAAATATTTAACATATTTTATCAGCAAGTGATATTTTCTAGATAAACCACGTACCTTACAATCTGAATTAGTTCAGTGAGCTGTGAGTTCCAGAGGGTACATAAACTTGAAACTTTGGTCTTAGTGAGTAAATAATTAGTAGTATGGTGAGTCAGTAGCGTTCAGATATGGCGGTTCAATACGCCAGGTTAAAGCAATCACTCATTAGCAAAGTAACTCAATTTTTAAAGAAATAAGATTAATGTTACTAAGTACTAGACGCATATGTGTGTTGCAACATAAAAGGGTTAAATAGGTTTTCACTTAAAACTGCATTTATCAACGGAGTAAAATGAAAATCATAGCTTTTTACAAGTATACCAATATAAGACTATTAAGACTAATAACAAATATAAATATTATATATTGTAATTTACGTAAAATATGGTTAGTTAAAACTGACTATACTATAAAACTAAATCTACACTTCTGAAATAAAAATAGATATTAAAACCAAATTTTACTGTAAAACGTAACTACTATTTAATTAAAACTAGAATAAAATGTTCATGCAAACGCTAGTTTATTGACTGATGATTTCAATGCGAGTTTTCGTATAACGCATGCGTATTACCTATCCTTTACAAGAAATACAAAGAAAGAAAAACAAAATAAGAGTAGCAAAATATTAAGGAATATTAGATAAAAAAGTAAAACTTGTATAAATATCCAAACTAAAGTATAATTATTAAACATTTCAAATATAAAATGACAAACTTCATAACTATTATAAAACATAAAATATATACCGTTAAGTTATTAACGTTTTTTTACAGTTACAACTCTTGAACATTTTAGATTAACGTGTGTTGTCGTCTTCATAACCAATGAAAGTGTAAAGGTCGTTTATTTACTGAGTTTTTTTTAACGGAGGTTACTAATAAATTGTATAGGTATGAACGAAGCATTGATCTAATGTATTGTAGTTTGAATGGATTTATTTAATTAGTTTTAAATCTTAGGCCTTGTCGGGAGGGACAGCTGCAGGAAGTGTTCCTGGCCTTATAGCGTCTTAAAGTTGTCCTCACTACTTAATTATTAGACATGCTCTTGTATTTGTAGCAGTAGAATCTTCTTTCGATAGGGAAATAAATACAATCTTAGTACAAAAAGATTAAAAAAACCACTGAAGAATCAAGAAGGCTTTTACAGTATTGATAAGGCTGCCCCTGTCATTGCTTAAAAGATTCTTCAGGAACCATTTAGGTTACACCAGAAACTATGATGATAATTGTTATAATTACTTTAAGTACTACGATTGATGATATGGTTTCATGTGTCTCTCTGTTATTAAAAAATTTCGTAGATTTTTAGCCTATTTAACTTTACACACACACACACACACACACACACACACAGGATTGAGAATACTATACTAAAGGATTAACAGTGAATATGTATATATATATACAATAATAAACTTTCTTAACACTTTTCGTTTTTTATGTATTTTTAATTAACTTTTCAAATCCTAAGAATTCATCTTCAGTTACTTTTAGGTTGATGAATTCTAAAAGTACCTGAGAATGAATTGTTAGATTTTGAAATGTACATTTTACGAAATAAAAATACATAAAAATTATTAAAAAGGTTTATATTGTATAATATATATATATGTGTGTGTGTGTGTTTGTGTGTGTGTGTGTGTGTGTGTGTGTGTGTGTGTGTGTGTGTGTGTGTGCGTGCGTAAGCCTCGAAAAGCGTTTGATATATATATATATATATATTTTTTTTTCGAGGCTACATCTCTAATATGTTTATATGTTTATGTTTATAACTGATATGCGTCTCCGGTGCCGTCATAAATAATTAAATATTGTTCGTAAGCGTAATGGCGCACTAATGTCACAGTAGAGAAATAATCTACTGTATAGTTAATTAACGCACACAGCGCTCCGTAATGAGAAGAGATGATTACATAGTTGTGATCGACAATGAAGTACCAGCGGCAAGAACATGAATACCTGTTTGATTAAGGAACTCGATCTTGGAATGGTTTTGCTTTAAGCACAGAGCTGTAACTGGATATTTTGTCAAGACCAATATTTGTGGGCATTTTATAACCGACAATGTGTAACTGGGTGATAAGAGTACTGTACATTTGGTACCTTATATATGATGAACTACTTTAATATATTTACAGAAACACTTTTCTTTAGAATATTTCTTTAAATATTTATGAAGTTGACCAACACCAAACAACCATAAATTGATTTTTTTTGTTATGTTAGTTCCATGTTGTTACGCCATATGTCTTAATCTATATATATAAAAATGAATGTTTGTATGTTTGTCCTTTATGGAATCGTGAACTATTGGACCGATCATGATGAAAATTTGTACGTATATGTATTTTTCCACGGAGAAGGTTTATAAGCTATGCCCATCCCTTTCCCGATTCAGGATTCCGCCCCACTGGTTACAGAAATACCCATAAGAAATGCATTGCAGCAAACATATGTTAACGTCTTTTCAAATTTTTAATCAGCTGTTCTTTGTAAACATATATTACACTTATAGTTTTAAAGCATAGAGTAAGCTTAAGAGAAACGACAAATTTTGTTTAAACTGTTTTTGCAATCACTGTTAAACATAGACTTTACTATCCAGATAATACAATTCAAATTTGACGTAAAAATTCACCTTTAACTGCAATATTTATTTAATATAAACCATGCTCATGC
This sequence comes from Homalodisca vitripennis, assembly GCF_021130785.1. Taxonomy (NCBI): domain Eukaryota; kingdom Metazoa; phylum Arthropoda; class Insecta; order Hemiptera; family Cicadellidae; genus Homalodisca; species Homalodisca vitripennis. The sequence goes on from NC_060207.1 coordinate 229,693,607, forward strand.
TTGATCAGAAGAGTAATGCAGATATCATAATTACTATCTTACGTTGGCTACAAATATAAAGAATGTTATAAAATCAACCTTAGTTGTTTTTTTTGACAGAAGTATGGTTCTCAAAACTCCGTGTGTGTACATATTCTCTCGATCGAGACAACAAAAGCAAGCTCAATCGTGGCATCGGAGATATAACTAATTTAATCTAAAATTTATTATAGTAAAAAAAAAAGTTTACTAAGTAATATAAGGACTTCGGTTCTTAAGATTTGCGTGCGAAGCCGTGGGTAACAGCTAGATAGAGGCAGGAATATGGTACATACCTTCATAATACGCCCAAGAGGCTCACGATGGAACGACTATCAATTATCTCAGCAATGTTTAGAATGTGATAGAAAAAGAATAAGTGAATATAGTGTACTGTTTTCAACGGGAAAATTGCGTGCGAAGCCGCGGGCAACTTTTGCAAAAAATTATTGAAATGCGCAGCAAAGCGCGCCGGGCCCGCTAGTTATAAATAATTCCAAAGAAAACTGCATATTTTAGTATGTAAAATAAAAACTAGTATTGCATTGACATTCTTTAATTAATTTGTTTCTATGTAACTTTAAAAAAAATGCATATGTTGCAAGATAAAACACTAACGAGTATTTGATTGATGTTTTCTTAACTTAGGCCTACTTTGTATTAGTTTATATGCAACTTTAACGAAAATACATACGTTTCGTGATATAAAACGATAACGGGTATTGGATTAATGTTCTTCACTTAATTTGTATCAGTTTGTATTTATTGTATAACAAAAATGCTATAGCTTCATTTCAAGATTATACAAAGTTAAATAGTGACCAGACTGCGGGTCAGAGTAGGGGAGTTCCCGTACACCTGACAGCGGACAACATCCTGCCTAACAGAGTGACTGTCGGTGGACCGATGTTTATCAATGGATAATGTGGATATTGACCGCGATGTAGTTTTACACAACATTTTAATCCTCTATGTTAAATTGTTCGAAAGTTATCGCGCATACAGATGAATACACACAAAGCCAGAAACAGAATCAGCGTATCTGATTACGTCATCAACTGCTGGGGTAGAATACACTAATCGCTTAGCCAATGTTATTTTATATTGCGAGTTATAAATATAAAAATACACTTTAAGAGCGCAGGCCTAGATTTTACAATTAATAAATGTATTTTAAACATTTATTTAAATAAATTCTTTACTAATGTAGAACACAAACCGCTCTTACAAAACCAAATTTTTTTTGCCTGAAAAATTGCTATGAAACAGCAATCTTGTCCCCCTTTTCGGTTCCAGATTCCCTTTTTTTCTCCGTAAAAGGAATGTTCCTGATTAATGACGAGGCCACGTGTATTTATCTTACAAACGTTTTGACTCATGATTATTCTTATCGCTACAACTTCTTGTTTGAACATTGGGACATTTTTAGCAACGCTAAACTGTCTATAATTGTGCAACGACAATGAATCCCACTTTAAGGTTAAAACAGCCTGTACTTATTTTTATTTATGACTGTACTTCTTTGTAAATACTCCTTTGCGTTTGTTTCTTTGTGTATAAAATATTACTGACAAGGCAAAATTATGAAGCAGATCTCGTAAGCATTAGTGGAACGAGGTATAAACCGTAAACTATAATCTAAATCTTCCTAGAAGGGTTAAAATTGCCTACTGCTTTAGAAGTAAACATTTCAATTTGTTTATAACATTGGCAGTTGGATAGTGAAGCCTGTCCCTCGAGAGGCTGGAAAAATGTATTATCTGTCTAAGATAAAATTGCTGAATTAATACATTTGTAAAGAATATGAGTATCATCATATGACGTAGTACTTGACGCAATAACACAATATGCATGCAACCTAATGAAATATGTTACAGACTTGAAAGTTTTCATGCAACCTGAGCAAAGCCTGTTGTGTGACTCCTGCCTTATATTACCCCTAGTGTAGGTCACGTAATGCAAGGTAAAAAAAGTATGTAAAATTATTGCATTGTCTCATTTATAAACTCATTTAATTAATTTTTTGGTTATAGAATCAGACACTTGACATTGTAGATTCTACTACATTTTTGAAGAAAATGTATTAAAAATATTCTCTTATTTTTTTATATAAATTCTAAATATACATATAATACATTTCTTCATTTACGAAACTTAATCTTGCTATAATATACAGTTTAAGATAAAAAACATTGCAAGAAAAGTTATTATATTAATTTCCAAATAATAAATTATGGAATATAATCTTAAAATATGTGAATGTTCGAAAATGTCTTATCAAAAAAGTGTCCGCATTGAGTGGAATTACATTGATTTACTATCAGCACAAAACTATCGTAAAATGACAATAAAAGAGAGTCTGCAGCTGATGCAACATAAAGTTTCTTTTATAGATCAATTCAGTCGGCTGGAAAACTTCCTTCTTCTGGACTGAGACAGACATTAGTATTAATTTAGGAATGACAAATTTATAATTAAAATGCCATGAGAGTTATTTTTGAATATTATTATAAAAATGACCCTTGAGTGGTTTAATTATAGAACATATTATAACATTCTTGACCTGCTGAAAAGGTTTTTAAACAATCTTAATACCTTGGGTGTAAAGTTGTTTTTATTTGATTCTGGTTACTTGTTGACGAAACAAACTCCAGCCTGTGAGGTATATGTTCATAAGTCAGCGTCCTGTGTCTGCCAGTTTGTTAAATATCTCTGCCTCTTCTCTCTTACTTATGTATGTCTAGACCACTTGTTATGCTACAATAACACATACACTTTAAAGATCTCTAAATGTAGAGACTCGAAAGAATCAAGAATTGCAGTTTTTAAGATTCTGTGAGTGTAAATAAGTGTATATTGGAATTATATTTTATTATTTTAAGCACTCTGAAAAATGTGATTTTCCGCTGTCCCGCAGAACACCTAACCATAAATAAATTTCGGTTAAATTAAACCGTAATATGCTATCATCAGAACCTGATTAGAACTGTACTTAGCTAAGTACCTCTAAACACAAATCTCCGAAGGTAGTCTAGAGCAAACGAGATGAATGTGAGGATTCCTAGTCAATCATCGATCTAGAAATATTGTAAGAATTTTTTAACAATCAACCCTCCAGAACAGAGTATTCAAATAAGACAGCTGGTCTGTCCATGGGATCTCCTGATCGTATTACAAAAGGGTGTTTTATTTTAAGGAATGTGCCTTTAATTTGTATACATAATTCAAATCACAATAATTAATTTACATTCATAGTTTTGATTGTATCAACAAAATCTGATTGTTACAGAATATTATTTTGTACTGAAAGGTTGTGTGTTGGCATATTGTACGAGTCATCCATACCATAGTGAAGACCCTATATTACTGAAAAATAAGAAATATAATTACACTGAGGGTTGATCCTTGAGGAATACCGTAACTTAGTTGAATCTTTTTAGAGAATTTCTCTTTGATTAGGAAAACTTATCTTCTACGACTAAGGAGATAATTAAGCTATTGGAGAGGCAAAACTCTGATGCCTTAAAATTCAAATTTGCCATGCAATTTAGTGCGATTAACGCAGTCAATGTTTTTTGTTAGGTCGTGCTGTACGTAATGTGGCATTTCGACCTTCTAGCCTCTCCACACCCTTTTAGATTATACTAAGGACTTCGCTTATGGTTAGGGTTTACTTACTCTTCCTGAAACTAGATATATATACTCAGAAAGTCGGTTGTACTTGTTTAAAGCATTCTAATCAAATGATACTTTGGATTATATCAGTCTAATTACATATTTTGTGTTAAATGCATAAATTTATTTAGTATTACAACAAACACAATTAAAATAATCAATTGTAGTTATTTCGAAATTTATCGAAATTATTTATGTTAATGTTAACTACAATTATTTAACTATTTTACAACAAACTTTATTTTTATTAATCGTACAGAGATATTTTTCATTTTAAATTGTACTTTTTATTTTAATTTTTAATTAAAATAAATGTGTTATAAAAATAATGTCATACAGTCTAAAAATACATTCCTTTCAAGTATCCTTAGCAACATCCATTTAATCTACTTGTAAAAGTTAATCTACTTGAACATTTCCATCAATATTGTAAAAGTTCACTCATTTTGTTTTGTTATTCAGCTTATAAACTTACAAAGGATTTCCCTCCCAACTTGTTACTTTTCTTTTTTAACCCTTTGAGTGCCGGAGCATCGCTGTCAGCGATCCCGCATTATACGTAAGAAATGCCAGAATCGCTGTTAGCGACTTCTCCAGTAACGCTTATATTTTATATAGTATTTATCTAAATTGGCTCAATGACTATACATACGCATTCCAAAGGCTTCAACGTAACTTTTGATGTAGGTTTTGTTGCATTTTGGTTAGATTCTGATTTTTACGGCGGTTGTAAAGTGAGCGCGTCAGTCGCGTTTAGAATCGGCCGCTACGCGGACGAGCCGTCACGTGATTTGTTTGCGCTGCTGTTTATTTCACAAATGATATTGAAAGTTTTTAATTGTAAATGGGTTTGTAGTGTTAGTATCTTCAAATTATTTCGTTTGTGTATGTTGTTCTAGTCTGTGTGTTAGTAGAACAATGACGGCCGCGAGTTACCTTAGCATCTAGTACTTTACTAAATACGTTTGTATAGTTTTTATGTTTTTGTGTTCGTTCAGTGATATTTATAAACAATGAGTCCTACAAAAATTGCTGACAATGAAGACCTAGTATTGCAGGCATTAGATTTAAGCATTATCCGTGTAGACAATACACAAAGTGTTAGGTTAGGTAAGAAAATTTCTAGTTTTGTAGTGGTTCATATTTTCATATTTATTTTCCAAACTTTATTTATAAGTATTAAAAAATGTTTATATGTCTTTTTGTAAAGAATTAAATGGAGTATAAGATAGAATAACTAAAAGGGAAAAAATAAAATATTTCAATAACACTAAGTTGTGCCAAAATAAAAAACTAAATGTTTTTGCTCATAAAGTTCTTATTAATGTTTTTTTTTTATTTGAATAAAAACGTTAAATAAGTAATTAATGTATTATGTGTATAAAGAAAATATATTTATCTAGACAAAAACAAAAACCTAAGACATTATACCTATAAATAAATTTGTTATGAATTTTTAAACAGACCCTTGCAGAACCAGGCATTTTCGCTCGGCATTTTATGCATACCATATAGTAAAACGCTGCGGCACTCAAAGGGTTAAGTATTGAGTTATAACAAAGCTTTATAAATTGTCACTAAAACAACTGTTTCATTAAACAACCACCTAAATTTGCATCTATTTTCTGACACTAAAAGTAAGGAATTCAAAAAAATGTATGCATTATTTTTTTGAAAATGAGAAATAAAATTTCTAATATACTATAGGAATTAAATGTAGAAAGATATTATTTGAAAACAATGTAATGTATTTCTATATGTAGTTGTTGTACTATTTTAAAACAAAATATCTACTACGTCATATTTACTCCCATCACATGTCAAATTTTGAATGGGTCTAATAGAAACTGTCACTGTAAGGTATATTTATAGGGAGTGGAATGTTAGTGAACATTTGGCCCCTTTTTTTATAGTTTTATAAAACAATATTATTCGTTAATTGTGCACATCTTATGCCTATGATACTTCCTGTGACAGTTCCAGATATTTCTGCCTGCAGGTGACGATTAGCAAAGGTTTAAGGACATTTATTACACTTTTTGGGACATTAATAAATAGTAAAAATAATATTTGAATTACTAATATATGATATTTGAGAGTTGTGTAGGTGTATAACCACGTAAAGTACTAAGTGATTCAATATCTCAATATGACTACCTTCAATTTATAAGATTATTTTGTGTATATATAAGATGAAATTCTCAGTTTATGCCAAGACACAACGAAGCCTGAGGATAACCGCACCATTGAGCTGATTCGATAGCTTCAGTTTTATCCGAGCTGGAAAGCTGAAATGGGCTTCACTTTATTTATTGTTGGGCATCTATGCGGATGTTTCAGTAGGGTACATTTCGAAGCAGTTATACTACGTTAATAAAGTTTTATATTTATATTTCGCTAATAAAATCATAGTTATAATTGTAGGACTGATTGAATAATATATGACCATTTGCAACTCTAAACAAACATGCTTATAATTTACAACAAAAAAATATGAAACTTTACAAATCAATTATTATCTTAATAATTTAAACACATTGTTAATTGTACATACATTGTTAATTGAATACATTTGAAAAGCAGACTGCAATTCCCTTACTTTTGTTTAAGTCGAAGCTACGTTTCTTAATGAATCTTTTATGCACACTGAACCTCGTGTCTAATTTAATATATAAACATTAATGGAATAAATATATAGCTTACTGTACTTGTTTATTACATTTTAATATTTTGAAAATTTACAATAAGTTAATTTTTTGTTGAGGCGCCAAATTTAAACATATTCATCACACAAATACAGGAAAACATGAAAACACAATAAAAACAAGAACTAAATCCATTTAATAAAGTAGATTTATTAAAAAGGCTGAATCATGTTGATTTGCATTAGTTTTTTGACAGTTCCAGATTAAGAAACAAAGTTTTACCGAAATTCATGACTTAATAGAACTAGACATATTAAGGAAAGAGTGCAATCTTCAAAAGCTTAGGAACTTTATAGAAACTCACAATATAGAATTCTATTTGGGTATTTATTTTAATAGTAGTGTGTCTTATGTTGATTTGAGAACACTTAAAATTTTTTTTATTGATGTGGTTCAACCTTACTTTTTACATATATTAATAACATTTCCCACATTAGGGAAATGGAGATTACAAGTTGGATTAAAATTTCTCGTTTTTTATTTTGAAGGGCAACTTTGTATTTTATATTTGCGTTACGTTAGTGACCAAGCACTAACTAATATTTGGTTTAAATTTGCTGTTAAAATTATATATTTACTAAAAATCCTCATTTTTATATGTGCTCAACAATGGTAGCGTAAAATACTGATACAAGACGTTCACCTCCACTTTCAATTTGTTTACATTATTAGGCATAAAGTAGCTTGATGATAACAACACCATGGACATTAGTGTTGGAAGCTTTTTTCGCTTAAACCAGAAAAGTTCATAGACATGTAAAACCTACGAAATTTCTTGCGAGCCCTTGGGTAATTGCTAGTTTCATTTAAATAAAATTTATTTATTTATTTATATGAAACACATTTATACAAATTAGTTTTACAGTAAAGTTCTTTAATATATTTTTTCAAACGATATGAATACAACTGTTTTTCATTAAACATATTTTGAGATACAAACATTTAAATAACTGGAAAGAATATTCATTTAGTACTATAATATTTACCGTTCTATAGCTGTTATGGGTTCCTCATATGAAAAATCTAGTTTCATGACGCAAAGCTAAACTTGGCTGTCATGAAAGATTTGACTTTTTGATTTCTAGCTTAGTGACTGGATATCGGCTGTTTAGTGAACTCAAGCAAAACGTAGGATCACTTTGTCAATCCGCTTACAGCCGACACTGTTCACCACTTGACAACAAGCTCCAGGACATTGCGGGGATACTTGTACTTGAGCAGTGGCTGCGGTCTAGTGAACTCAAGCGAAACATACTATCACTTTGTCAATCCGCTTAGAGCCGACACTGTTCACCAATTGACTACAAGCTCCAGGACATTGCGGGTATACTCGTACTTGAGCAGTGGCTGCGGTCTAGTGAACTCAAGCGAAACATACTATCACTTTGTCAATCCGCTTAGAGCCGACACTGTTCACCAATTGACTACAAGCTCCAGGACATTGCGGGTATACTCGTACTTGAGCAGTGGCTGCGGTCTAGTGAACTCAAGCGAAACATACTATCACTTTGTCAATCCGCTTAGAGCCGACACTGTTCACCAATTGACTACAAGCTCCAGGATATTGCGGGTATGCTCGTACTTGAGCAGTGGCTGCGGTCTAGTGAACTCAAGCGAAACATACTATCACTTTGTCAATCCGCTTAGAGCCGACACTGTTCACCAATTGACTACAAGCTCCAGGACATTGCGGGTATACTCGTACTTGAGCAGTGGCTGCGGTCTAGTGAACTCAAGCGAAACATACTATCACTTTGTCAATCCGCTTAGAGCCGACACTGTTCACCAATTGACTACAAGCTCCAGGATATTGCGGGTATGCTCGTACTTGAGCAGTGGCTGCGGTCTAGTGAACTCAAGCGAAACATACTATCACTTTGTCAATCCGCTTAGAGCCGACACTGTTCACCAATTGACTACAAGCTCCAGGACATTGCGGGTATACTCGTACTTGAGCAGTGGCTGCGGACATTCTCGATGTGTGAGAGTTAAACTTTAGAGACTTCTGAACTTCTGGAAAGTCTCAGCTAATGGAAGACTTGTGGGATCTTAACATTTCTGCCACCTGGAGGCTTTTAGAGATTTAAACTTCCACACTTCTAATTTTAAGTTTATGTATACGGACCTGGTTTGAGTTCTTAAAGAATACTCGAATCACATCTATTCTACAAAATGTTTATGCCAATTTCTGATGAAAAACATGCATCTAAACTACGTCAAGTAAAACTATTTCAATCTTTAAAATTCGATGTATGGGATTTAGTACGACTTAATAAGTGTTTTCCAATGAATCATGTTTAAAATAATATGTAAGAGTATGATTGTATTTATATTTGTTTAGATAAGAAAGATGTAATAGATTAATTTAAAATGCACCTAACAGCACTCTCTTCAAATCATTTTTTAAGCACTATTTTAGGTAAAATTACTGTCTTGAAAATTCACAATTAATTATTTATCTTATAAAAAATTAATTTGTTACTGTTTGGGTATTGGTAATTACATGCAAATTTTAATAAATGTGATCTGTATTTATAACCCTATACAACCACCCCTATGCGTAAAATTGGTCATAATTATAACGTGATGAATGTTTATTCGGGGAATAAGTATTTAATAAGAGAAATATATGTGTCATACAATTAACATTTCTAAAATATAATACATTTACCTCAAATAACGTTACTGCAGGTTAGTATTGTACACATGAACCACAACTAAGCTAATAGTTCTAGCTGCAATATCACTGTATTACGTCAGCAACAAAAGGCGCAGATGTATTCACGCCGAGTTCTAAGAACTAAACTATATAAGAGTGTTCAAGCGGGTAACCAGTTAACGAGCTAACTTTGCCACTGCCTTCAAACGATCTTACTTCATCATGAGTTCATGTCAACACTAACAGTGAACCGCAGCGTACATTACATCCTCTACAGTATGTGTTTATGAATGTGTCACTGAGACACTTCTGATTTACTCCTCATTACAATGTGCTTACTAATGTATAGCATCACTTATTAATGAGTTACGTACTCGTTTTGTACAGACACAATATTTGGTAATATTAACAGTCTGATATTGACTCATAGCTTACACTCGAGATCAATTTCAGGGAATGCCGTCGTTACATCTAGTGTAGAATATTAATATTTACAACAAATTCATTTATCAAATTGTGCAATGGGAATGAGCAAGTATATATTACACTACTCGTTATACTAACGAAGAGTTTGTCATGAAGGCCAACAGAGCAGAAAACAAAGTTGAACATAAAGGACTGCAGTGCAAGCTGTAAACAGATTCCAAGGATACTCGTCAAGGATATCGCAATCAAGGTCAGTGCAGACTACAGAACAGCCTCTCAACTGTCAAGGCATTGTATCCTGAACGAAGTTGAAGAGAAAGGGCTGCAGTGTATACAGTAAACAGACTCCGAGGATACTCGTCAAGGATAACGCAATCAAGGTCAGTGCAGACTACAGACTACAGAACAGCCTCTCAACTGTCAAGGCATTGTATCCTGAACGAAGTTGAAGAGAAAGGGCTGCAGTGCATGCAGTAAACAGATTCCTAGGATACTCGTCAAGGATAACGCAATCAAGGTCAGTGCAGACTATAGACTACAGAACAGCCTCTCAACTGTCAAGGCATTGTATCCTGAACGAAGTTGAAGAGAAAGGGCTGCAGTGCATGCAGTAAACAGATTCCGAGGATACTCGTCAAGGATAACGCAATCAAGGTCAGTGCAGACTACAGAACAGCTTCTCAACTGTCAAGGCACTGTATCCTGAACGAAGTTGAAGAGAAAGGGCTGCAGTGCATGCAGTAAACAGATTTCGAGGATACTCGTCAAGGATAACGCAATCAAGGTCAGTGCAGACTACAGAACAGCCTCTCAACTGTCAAGGCATTGTATCCTGAACGAAGTTGAAGAGAAAGGGCTGCAGTGCATGCAGTAAACAGATTCCGAGGATACTCGTCAAGGATAACGCAATCAAGGTCTGTGCAGACTACAGAACAGCCTCTCAACTGTCAAGGCACTGTATCCTGAACGAAGTTGAAGAGAAAGGGCTGCAGTGCATGCAGTAAACAGATTTCGAGGATACTCGTCAAGGATAACGCAATCAAGGTCAGTGCAGACTACAGACTACAGAACAGCCTCTCAACTGTCAAGGCATTGTATCCTGAACGAAGTTGAAGAGAAAGGGCTGCAGTGCATGCAGTAAACAGATTCCGAGGATACTCGTCAAGGATAACGCAATCAAGGTCAGTGCAGACTACAGACTACAGAACAGCCTCTCAACTGACAAGGCTCTGTATCCTGAACGAAGGACACTACCGAGTGCGCGTTACGATCGCCCGGACCCCTCCTGCTTTACTGGCCTGTTTCATATTTATGTTTTGACAAGTAGGTACCTTAACCTATCAACCTAAAACCGCGTAGGAGTATCTGATGTTTATAGGACAGCACGATACTGAAGGACTGGGACTGATAAAGCCAACCAGTTATTTGATCAAGTGATAAGTTTCAAAAAAGGAATGAGATAGTGAATGACCTCTAGCTTTCACCATTAACGTTCTTTCACCACTAGATTTACAATGAAGGATAACTTGGTGGCACCACAAGACATTTTGGTGTTTCTACCAAATACTGAACTTTTTTACAGTTAAGTTTTTTTAATTAAATTTGTATATCGTTGTAAGTAATGCTGAATTTAGTTGTTTGTTAAAGTGGTTAAAAAGTATAAGGGCAATTCCAAAACTTTGCTCACTCTGTATAAACTTATTCATGTAATCTACCAATTCATTGTTTCACTCATAAAAAGTTATATGAAATACAGTAAAAATACCGATTATGTCGTGTTCGTCGGTACAGTTGTCAGTTATCTGCAAGAACAGTTTATCGTGTTGAACAGTGGACATGTCCTGACCTGCCTGGGGCTAAACGTTGCTCGACACAGAGAAACAACTTTACTCCAACTTTGGTTACAGTTAGATTGACTGTAGGGAGCTGGTATTTATATTATTTCCTTTGAACGTTTATTTTAATACAATCACTTTCTGACCAATATAATTTACAGAATTGTCCACAAAAGGAAAAATTACATGATAGAAATCAGTGGCTGTCGCCACCTTTTTCTTGAATATTTATTTCACAAACTACTAAACTGTGTATATAAAACCAATTCAATTATTTCTCAATTTAAAAATATAAACTTATCGAATAGCTTTGCATTTAGAAACATGCGGCTTCCGTTGGTTAACTCTAGTTACGCATGTGTCTGTGATGGGCAAACCCATTTTATAAGTGAACCATAACAGATGTTTTATTAATCACTTTAGAGATAACCTTGAAGTCTAATATAGTTCAATATCAATATTTATATTATAATTGATTTTCTTCATCTCGCGAATGTTTCGTTATGGGTACATATGATAAACTGACATTGCGAAATTATAAATTAGAATTCAATATAATTTAAGTCGAATTGGTATACATTTTCTAATGTTATTTCATTTTATAATATTTATCAATTTAAGACTTTTAAAGTGTGTTGTGTTTTATTATATATAGGTAAGTTCAGCTGTCAATATTGCAAGATGAAAGAAGTTGTTAGACAAAAAATTACTTCTATTTCATAGACCTAAGTTAAAAAAAAAACTATTAGAATCTTTTATAAAATAATAATTTTCAGCTTTTGGGGTATACATTGGGTGCTTCATGATAAAAAACCTTTCTGAATAACTAAATTGTTACACTTTAATGCTATCTATAACTCCTATCTATAAATCTATATGGTTACGTATAACTCCAACTGCATATACGAGGTGCGAATATGGCAGTGAATGTCAACTCCATCACGAATCGGTGATGTACAGACCAAATACCATCATCGTAGACTAATATTGGTGTAACAGTTAATATTGGTGTAACAGTTTGCTTCACAAAACAAAACCAACTTCAATGCCACAATCATCTAAGAAAAAACGACAGTGATATCGTCTCAAAGTTTTAAACTACTTCAGAAGTCATTACCATTAACCAACCAACTAACGAGTGTTACAGTAACATTTTCTCGTAACTTATGACGTGAAAATTCTACTTAAACTTAGTTGAGTCTTTAATAGTAAATTTTATTACTACGTCTTCTCTCTGTTGTTCTGACAATGAAATTTTGATTCTCTCATAAAACTTTTAAATTACTATATCTGACCAGTCTTTCTCACTTAACAGATACACAAAAGAATATGAATGTTTTCTACAAAAAGTTATATATCCTATGTGGATACTATTGTCGTGGATTAACTCTGGACATTTTCAAATTGAGAGAGCACCGCTTCACCTTCAATGACAGTTTAACAAATGGTGTTTGGAGCAGTAGTATTTATGATACCCAAAAATTTAACGTAGACACAAGCTTTTTATAATGAATTTTAAACTAGACGATGCCAACTTACCTTGCCTTCCAAGTCCAGGAGTGTTTCCACAAACAAAGTTTAAAAAGGTTTGCCGTGTTGACTTAGTAACAGTGTCAAAGTTTGTATATCCAAACTTTGTTGCAGTTCGCAAAAGAGTTGAGAACACGCCAGTTACAGTTACTACTGTCCCTCAACTAGAACCGCTGTTTGTAACATTTGACAACAGCACTCTACACTGTGGTCTTGACATTAGTTTAGTCGTGCAGAAAACTCAATAAAATACTGCAATAAGTTCTTAAATATAAGTACTGTATTACATTTCTAATTATGAGTATTTTGTTATTGTTTTTGTTTTATACTGTAGTTAACTTACAATCCTCATGTTTTAAGTAAAAATATATTTTCTTCCCTTCAGATTACCTAACAAATTGTCATATTCGCCTCCAATTACGTCCCTATTACGTAAGAATAAGGTCCAAGATTCGTATAGGGCTGTCTAATTTTCATTATTTTGGTATATTGAAGGAAGAACAGTACATCTCTCTTCCGCACTTGACTTATCTAGACCTGTAAGAGATTCATTTATCAGGAGATAAGACCGAGAGGGTCGCGGAAAACCGGTTTTTACGAAACAGTTGCACAGTTTAGTATTAAATAAATTTATCTACTAAACGGCCATTATCTCTCTGTAAGACGCCTTGGTATTGTTGTTTACCATGTTGATTTCTGAAGAAGAAAAGTTTTTTTCTTTTTACATTTGTAAATCCTTTTTATTAGAGACATTACGCAATAAATATATATGTTATAGTATATAAATACTTTTACGCACTTAAAGCAAATAACCTACGCTCAAATTTAGTGATAAGACAACATTTATTCTATATTAAATTGCCTGTTACAGTCTTCTTGAATAATGTAAATATATTAGAAAATCCTATTGATACAATCACGTACCACGTTTATTTACGCATTTATTCATTCTACAGGTATCCAAAAGTTGTACGCCTAAAAAACTAAAAGGACTAAATTTTATTTACATTAACAACAATCAATATTCAGTAGTTTTGGAATATTGTGGCTGAAACCCGTATAAAAGGGTATTAATGGTATTATTCTCAGGTTTTATTGTAATAATAATAATAATTATAATAAATATTAAAATAAATTATAATTTAATAAACATCTTTCTTAATTTAAAGTTATTCCAACTCAAAGAATATACATTCAATCAACGTATATTCTTCATATCTTGTTCTTGAATTCTTAATCAAAAACACATTTTCTGAAACTGTTTTCATGGTGTGAAGTTAAATTTCGTTATTCTGTTGCTTAGTTCAAAGTTATTCTAGGTGTTTTAAGTACTTTTATGGCGTTCTTACTCTCAGTACACACATTCCAATTAACTTTAAACGGTTCTTTAACGAAGCTGGATTTGTGAAAAGAAAACATTTCTGTGCAGCAGTTTTTATTTCTCTGCTATCAAACAGATATGTGGTCGATATCCACTCAGCTCTAGGGTCCAATATCGACTTCAACAACCTTATCGAGAACCGATCTCCTTCAATGGACACAGGCCAATAATATCCAACACTCTTTAGAACCGCGGGAATTATTTTGGAAAAATGCATTTAGATGATTAACCGAATTATCGTACGAGTAACTTTAAGTTTGAACTGTTCTCTTCAGTATCACGACTCATTCATAAATAATATTTTTTTGCCTGGGAAACGAACGTCCGCTCCACTGTCAGACTTCTAATCCGATTAAGCAGTTCTCTTAAACCATCTTCAATAATCTAGCCAACTTGGAGGTGAAGATAGGCACAGGTATAGGCAATTTTGGACTCTTTTTTGTTTGAAAAAACTTTTTAGAGCCAATTTGATGATGTTCTTCCTATATATATTTGATAAGCTCATCGCTGGGTGATACGGACGTATTAAAGATGTCTTTATAAGTGTGAAATTAACTGATAACACAGTCGACAAATACTATAAATACTGTGTCTTGAGGTTATATATAGTCAAGAACATTGATAAAGGTTATAAGTTTAAAATGTCATCACTAGCACATCTTCCAACAAATCGATTGCCTAATTTTATTTTTTTAATGGTTCAGTAGTAAACTTGAGTGCAATAAAACTAAAATGTGAAATTAAAATGTATGTTCTCATAAGATTAATATCATACTGTTACATTTGAATTTTTATCCAAATTAATCCCTTACTTTATTATCTTCAGCTCAAATATTATAACAAAATAGTTTTATTTTATCTTACTTAGAGGATTTAATGTCCCTTTGAGAAAGGCACTTTTTTATGTACGAGAAAGTAATTTTTTTACAACAGTAAAGTTGTAATTAAACCACCAAAGTGTGTGGTCCTTGTTGGTTTGCAGGCGGTCAACAAAATGTCAGGAGTTTATTACTTTGAGGAGTCTGAGTGCACCACGTGGCTAGCACAGGTAGGTTAGAATATTCGACACTTATTTATGGAAGGACTAAATAAGACAAGAATGGTACATTGATTCTCTGTTTAATATGGTTAGTAACGTCATCCCGTCACAGTTCTTTGTGTATGGTTTAAATACAATAATTACCCATAGAGCACTAATTCTACAACTTCCCAATGTCTTAGAAAGGTAACATTTCACTCACGTGCCTCATGATGTAAATATAAAAAGAAATCCAATTCATGAATTGAGGGATTTTTATGGTGTTTCAACTCCTAGAATAAATATATTTTGATTTTCAAATTCCCGAAGTCCTAGAAATATTAAATTAGATAATAACGTTCTTCGTGTCGTTAATATAAAAACAAAATAATTTTCAAGAATATTAACATCATAAAAACCGGTTTCAACCCTAGAAAAACTATATTTTGGTTCTTTATTCCAATCACCAACAACGATGAAATTTGAATGCAAGTGTTATTTTCTCTCAACTCGCAAAGCAAAAACGTCTAATGAAGATTATCCACCCCTAGGAACTGAAATAAAGTTGCAGCCGGTAGAAGAACTACTCGTATATTTTGTTGTCTTACTTCCCACTAGAAAAATGTTACTAAGCTTTTATAAACTACCGTTATGTGCCCACGTGGGCACTACCTTCACATTACACATCACTTTGATGTAGATATTCGTATCTAATGTCTTTACCTTTTAACACATTTTAATAATTAATAATTTTTATTACGCAGCGATTAAGAGAATTCGTTAGAATTTTTTATATATTTTTTATATCTATACTTATAGAACTATTGTTAAAATATGTAACTTGCCCAATAGAGAAATGTATTAATTAAAAAAATGTCTAAAGAAAAAGAGAGAAATAGCATATATAAAACTTTACAATATTCAAATTTAATATTGAACTTTTAGTTTAATATATCTAAGGTTCCTAACACTCAAAAATAGAAAATATTAATAATTAATAGATTTTGTAAACAGTGTGATACATAGAAATAACAGAAGTTCTATTGAATTTAAAAAGTTCATTTTAAAAACTAAATTGATTTGTGATAGACTAGATGTTATTTTTTTAGTCAGAATCAATATTGCAACATAAAAGATACTGATTTAGTAATGTATTTTTATTTAGGAATATGTTGAAGTGGCAGATGATGTCTTTGGGTTCACCGTGCGGTGGTTTCCAGTCTAATAAACTTGTAAGGCAATTTCCCTTCACAGATAACTCGGCGACCTACGTCATGGATAAAGCCCATTAGCTCGTCCTCAAAGTGACAGGTCGGACAGCAGACGGGTGTGTTGGGACAAAGTTGACTTTATACAAGTACACAGTATGCGGTATAATCTGAAGTATTGTCTAACACGTGTTCAATTGGTAAAAATTGCTAAATCGTTAAATGTGTTTGAACTATGTAACTTAATTTCAATAAGCGACACCATATTGCGCCTCTTAAAAATAATCAGAATTAAACAGATTCAGAAGATAATTTCTTGTAAATACAGTTTATTCAGCATATTCACTGGAACTGAAATCTCAGTTGTGCCACAAACACCGTTTGCTCCTTAGTTGTGAATGTACTTTTCCAGCAATGCTCTTTTCATGCTGAAGTTTCATGATAGATCTTTTAAGGAGGTCCTCTTTTGTAGAACCTGAAACACAAAATTGCCATCGTAATTTCTTTTTTGAAGCCACGGTGAAAGCTGAGTTGGTAAGAATACAAATCAACCAGTATTGATATAATTTCAAAATACGATGACCTTGAGGTACGTTATTTGATTACAGCTACACAAAATCATCATGTTTGAAGTTTATCCGGCTAACTAAATATCGTTCTACAGACACCTATACCATCTATTTTTACCACAGAGTATATACTCCTGCCAGATGCGCTTGGACCTTATAAGATTATACAGTCTCTTGTCACCAACTGGTATCTTGGCGTACATAAACAATTTGTTATATTTATAATGTATTTAAATAATTTTATAAAATATGTTATCACCATATTAAATTAAGAAAATTAATCTAAAAGTATAAGTGTGACATCATTATGTAGTTAAATAATGATTATTTTACTTCATGTTGAATTTAAATATTAAATTTACTATTTCATAAGAGAATAATTGTCATATGTTAATTTTTATTAATTTTTAAATTGTTTTACAAAATGTTTGTAATAATAATTTAAAAACTAATTAATAACACATATCCATGATTAACGGTGGGGGGGGAGATAATTACACTGAGTGCGCGTGCGAGGCGCTTCGGTTGGCGAGGATCCGTAATCCTGTAGGGACTGCAGGTCTCTCTCTATAAACCAACACAGTAAAACACAGAACGCTAAGTAGACCAGTGTGAGGATATGAGACAAAGATCGCATAAATATATCACGTGCAGTTTCGTGTTTAATATTCTCAATAAATATATGCTCATTAAAACCTTTGAGAAGAAGAACTATAGACAAGTTTTATCTTGTCCCTCTCCCTATACTATAACATCCATATTGAGGAGTTAATTAATTTATTCTAAAGTTTCTATAAGAGAGACACATATAAAAGTTAGTACGATGACATGCCACACTATTTGGCGCACACCTCACTAGATTCCTACCACAGATCTGTTCATTGACATATACTGTAGTCCGATTGTCTCACCACCTTAATTTATATACTTTACTAGATGTTACCCACGGCTTCGCACACAAATCTTAAGAACCGAAGTCCTTATATTACTTAGTAAAAGCAATTATGCGCAATTGGCTGCGGGGTAAACAGCTAGTTCGTCAATAAATTCATAGTATTTTTATAACGAAAACTCTTCATTTTCAATAAAATACCAATTACAACCAAATACCCACGGCTTCGCACACGATTTCCTACAGAAAACTTGGGACATAGGAGGCATATTTCTTTTGAATGTCGTTATTACCCTTCTGAGATAAATGATCTATTTAAGATTTAAATTTTAAAACCGTCTCAATATTCACCTGTGAAATAACTGGAATTTTTCTCCAATATTCCATGATTTTTGTATACAATTGAACTATATTAGACCATCGTGGACAGGAGTCAAAAAGTCGGAATTCATTAGCGCACATACAATGAAATAAATGAAGGCGTTCAATGTAATTTTGAAACGAAAATAGGCATTTTTTAGGTACACATTATTACAGTCTAATGATTATGAGCTTCAGATGTTAAGCGAAATTGCGTATGGTTTTTATTTTAGGCTTTGCGCGTGTACCACTTCTGGATCAAATTAGTTATATCTCCGATGCCATGATTGAGCTTGCTTTGTTGTCTGAGAGATTGAGAGAATATGGACACACGGAGTTTTGAGAACCATACTTCTGTCAAAAAAAAAAAAAAAAAAAACAACTAAGGTTGGTTTTATAACATTCTTTATATTTGTAGCCAACGTAAGATAGTAATTTTGATATCTGCATTGCTCTTCTGATCAAGCACGAGCATGGTTTATATTAGATAAATATTGCAGTTAAAGGTGAATTTTTTTGTCAAATTTGAATTGTATTATCTGGATAGTAAAGTCTATGATTAACAGTGATTGTAGAAACAGTTGAAACAAAATTTGCTGTTTCTCTTAAGCTTTACTCTATGCTTTCAAACTATAAGTGTAAAGAAATTTAAAATAGTAATTAATTGATATAAACATATATTTCTTTTGTCGCATTATATATGTTTACAAAGAACAGCTGATTAAATTTGAAAAGGCACTTTCACTTAATAACATATGTTTGCTGCAATGCATTTCTTACGGATATTTCTGTAACTTTTATAGACCAGTGGGGCGAAATCCTGAATCGGGAACAGGATAAAAAGTATCCTATGTCCTTCTCCCAGTTCTTAGCTACCTCCCTACCAATTTTCAGCCAAATCGGATCAGCCATTCTTGACTTATAAATAGTGTAACTAACACGACTTTCTTTTATATATATAGATTACTTAATGCAAGCTCGTCATAATTCACACCCTAATTAGATTAATGTAAAGTTCGACTAGAAGCGCTGTTGTTATGCCGATACAACTGGACTATAACGACTGAGCCGGCCATATATCATGGGTAACTGACCAACTTTGTTGCTGACCGCACAATTTAACACAGCAATTCCTGCCACTCTCGTTATGCCCTTGGTTCGCTCCTGTTGTGAGTCATCATCAACGAGGTAATATATACCGACAACAAATCCTGTTATAACAAACTGATATAATTAGTATGATAATGACGTTGTGTTTGGGTCTTCATACGGTATTGTTTCAACAACGTGTTTTCTATCTTTAATTATACATCTGTACCTAAATAGTTATCCCAACTTCCCAAGCAATAATTTTTTTATACGCCAATTCGTTATAAAATATAAAATAATAGTGCACGAACTAAAAGTCAACTCGCATCGTACACGCTTCAAGTGCTTTCGTTAAGTTTACATAGACAATTATCTTAAAAAGAAGTTGATGTCAGTCGCTCCAACTTTAATGGTGATCGAAGTTTGGAAGATTTAAAAATACCAAACAATAATATCGTATTTTAATATTTCACTTCAGACACTTTAATCCTGCGTCATTTACAAAAATAAAACTGATTACATAGTCAGCGTCAGGCAACTATATAAACCGAGGATTTGGCTTAGAATTCAGCGTTCTGTATATGTATCTCGTTGGCTGAGAGCGTTATACGTAATACTTGTATATTGTACAAGCTTTTTTTTGTGTCAAGCTAAAAAATATGACCTAAAAAATTATTTTTTAATATTTTAAACCCTTTTGCTGCTCTTCTTTTTTACTTCAACAAATAGTGTTATAACGGTTCAAAGTTTTCTTCAGGAAAAATTTCACAACATCTATTTTGTTTGGCTTTACATTAATATTTAGTGAAAATCTCCAAGTTTATCTATCGTTTTTTAAGTATATTATTTAGATTTAATGTAATTTAGTTGTTTCGTCATCAGTCATTTAAACATTTTAAAATTTTTCATGTACTGCAGTATGATAAACATGAGTAAAGAGATTAGTTCTTATTTATCTTCACAGTTTATTTGGGTTCCTTTTATGATAATACATTTCTAAGTAATGAGGAGTTAAAAAACTAACCTACGTAAATTATTATCCATGTAATATATTTAGTTCCATATGGCAAACTAAAAATAAATAAATAAATGTAAATGCAAACAAATAATATATAAATATTTATTATATATTATACACAATGCAATGAATTTGTTCTTGAAGATAAATAGCGATGTTCACTATGTAGCAATTACTTCTCCTGTACTACAGCATAGTAGTGCTCCACATTAAGTGTTAAATAATGCAGGTTGTGTTTTAGCGAAGTGTGATATATGCCGCCATTAAGGGTCCAGTGTTTCGCTTAAACTTGATTTACTGATCAACTTCTTGCGGGTATACGCTGTTAATACTCTCAGAGGTCAACATAAGTCAAACTTACTCACTTGTAAATAATACAATGAATTGTATGAATAATTAAAAAATACGTTGCAGCAGAAAAATTTACTAGATAAACAAAGATTTGGTATTTAAATTTATTCAGATTCGCAGTTAATATTGCTACTATCGGATGTACTTACATAACATTAAATAAAAAAACTGTTAGTTTTATTGTCCAACTTTGTACCTAATAATGTTATTTATGTAAGTATCCGTAGTTCATATTGCAACTATCCGTTGTAGGTTGTACTTATATAACATTAAATAATAAAACTGTTAGTTTTATTGTCCAACTTTGTACCTAATAATGTTATTTATGTAAGTATCCGTAGTTCATATTGCAACTATCCGTTGTAGGTTGTACTTACATAACATTAAATAATAAAACTGTTAGTTTTATTGTCCAACTTTGTACCTAATAATGTTATTTATGTAAGTATCCGTAGTTCATATTGCTACTATCGGTTGTACTTACATAACATTAAATAATAAAACTGTTAGTTTTATTGTCCAACTTTGTACCTAATAATGTTATTTATGTAAGTATCCGTAGTTCATATTGCAACTATCCGTTGTAGGTTGTACTTACATAACATTAAATAATAAAACTGTTAGTTTTATTGTCCAACTTTGAACCTAATAATGTTATTTATGTAAGTATCCGTAGTTCATATTGCAACTATCCGTTGTAGGTTGTACTTACATAACATTAAATAATAAAACTGTTAGTTTTATTGTCCAACTTTGTACCTAATAATGTTATTTATGTAAGTATCCGTAGTTCATATTGCAACTATCCGTTGTAGGTTGTACTTACATAACATTAAATAATAAAACTGTTAGTTTTATTGTCCAACTTTGTACCTAATAATGTTATTTATGTAAGTATCCGTAGTTCATATTGCAACTATCCGTTGTAGGTTGTACTTATATAACATTAAATAATAAAACTGTTAGTTTTATTGTCCAACTTTGTACCTAATAATGTTATTTATGTAAGTATCCGTAGTTCATATTGCAACTATCCGTTGTAGGTTGTACTTACATAACATTAAATAATAAAACTGTTAGTTTTATTGTCCAACTTTGTACCTAATAATGTTATTTATGTAAGTATCCGTAGTTCATATTGCAACTATCCGTTGTAGGTTGTACTTACATAACATTAAATAATAAAACTGTTAGTTTTATTGTCCAACTTTGTACCTAATAATGTTATTTATGTAAGTATCCGTAGTTCATATTGCAACTATCCGTTGTAGGTTGTACTTACATAACATTAAATAATAAAACTGTTAGTTTTATTGTCCAACTTTGTACCTAATAATGTTATTTATGTAAGTATCCGTAGTTCATATTGCAACTATCCGTTGTAGGTTGTACTTACATAACATTAAATAAAAAAACTGTTAGTTTTATTGTCCAACTTTGTGAACCTAATAATGTTATTTATGTAAGTATCCGTAGTTCATATTGCAACTATCCGTTGTAGGTTGTACTTACATAACATTAAATAATAAAACTGTTAGTTTTATTGTCCAACTTTGTACCTAATAATGTTATTTATGTAAGTATCCGTAGTTCATATTGCAACTATCCGTTGTAGGTTGTACTTACATAACATTAAATAATAAAACTGTTAGTTTTATTGTCCAACTTTGTACCTAATAATGTTATTTATGTAAGTATCCGTAGTTCATATTGCAACTATCCGTTGTAGGTTGTACTTACATAACATTAAATAATAAAACTGTTAGTTTTATTGTCCAACTTTGTACCTAATAATGTTATTTATGTAAGTATCCGTAGTTCATATTGCTACTATCCGTTGTAGGTTGTACTTACATAACATTAAATAATAAAACTGTTAGTTTTATTGTCCAACTTTGTACCTAATAATGTTATTTATGTAAGTATCCGTAGTTCATATTGCAACTATCCGTTGTAGGTTGTACTTACATAACATTAAATAATAAAACTGTTAGTTTTATTGTCCAACTTTGAACCTAATAATGTTATTTATGTAAGTATCCGTAGTTCATATTGCAACTATCCGTTGTAGGTTGTACTTACATAACATTAAATAATAAAACTGTTAGTTTTATTGTCCAACTTTGTACCTAATAATGTTATTTATGTAAGTATCCGTAGTTCATATTGCAACTATCGGTTGTATTAACGTAACAGTATAAAATTAAACAATTTATCTTAATAGCCTGCATAATTCTTTAATTAACATTTAATAACATTTTGAAAGTAAATTGTGTGCATAACTGTTTTTAGAAAACGTTTAGAAATTTAAAAAATACAAACTTTTAACACTTGTAAACGATCGTTTTGAATAATACGAGTACTTTACTCTGTAATGTAAACCTTTACATACATTTAGGGACATCTATGAAGCAAGATGAATTTGTCGATGCAATAAAGACTATGTAAAGATTACATGAAAAGAGGTGATTTTACAAAGCACGGTGCTTAAGTCTGCAGGCCTTTATAGCCGCCGCGCCACCACCGACCCAACCCTTGCACATTAACTCTGACGTTTGAGAGCTGAAGTTAAGTTTACCCCGCAACAACAACGATAAACTTCAAAAATATTTACCCCGTAATTTGTGTAGAATTGGGTGCAGTCACATTTTAAATACATGTTTAATACACATCAAATCGCGTTTTAGTTTTTTTTTTTAAGACCATACTTTTTTATTGTATAAACGGTGCATTTGATCAATGGTGATTTTTTTTCAGAATCATTAATAAAAATATGGAAAAATATAAGTAGGGATTTGTACTATTTATATATTTAAAATAATAAATCTCCCATTATTCTAAGATTATCTTAGTACGACACTGTACAAACGTGTGTGTTCTGAACGTAGTAATTATATATTCTAATCTTACGTATTTACGCATCCAATCAGTAATAAAGAAGTTATAATTAAATAATTATGAATAAATGCTTAATTAGTAAGGAAAATAATTTAAAATAAATTTATTATTATTACAAATATAACAATTAACTTATTTTGACTGCCTCTACCGTTCGTTAATCTAAACTTCATTCTTAAAGTATGCATGTACATATTTACTACTGTCCTAGAATGTTTTTGGGAACTTCCACAACTTTAGTCATGAGATAGGATTATTAACATAAAAACATGATTTGATTTTAGGTCGCACTGACCAATTTAAAATGCTCAGCATTTTTTCAGTTTAATTTCTTAGGTCTGGAGCAGTAAAAGTATACAGAGTGGAGAATATCTCGACATATAGGTAAGTAGTGGTTATTTTGGCAACCTTGAGATCAGAGTTTAAAGCGAAACGGAGATGGCCAATTTTCTAATGACCATCGTTGGCCTGGGATATGTAAAGTAAATATCGTATACCGCTCAACGATGACTTACTTTACATATCCCTTTTGGGTTCTTCGAACTTTCAGACGAGAGAGCCTGTTGAAATAAATATTTCAAAAAAATTACCTTACATTTAAAAGTGCCTAAAATATTAAAAAGCGTCCTTACGATACACTTTGAAAACATGTTTATTGAAATAGAAAGATAAGCCATAAACATGATGTCTTCATATGTGTTTAGCATTCGGAATTTTCGTACAGTTACTTTACAGAGTGAGAAATTACAAATTTTGCAGCATAAAAACTTATAGGGAGAGCGTTAACAATGAGTTAGGCCATCCAATTCAAGCAAAAAACCCAACACGGGTCAGCTGCCTTGGTGTTGAATGTCATTAACCGCTTTTTATGGTACTTAGACTTCCCACTCTCTCATAGAAGTTCCGGTTTCATTCATATTATATTCCGTAGTTATGTTTATAATAATAGCATTGCTTCTGGTATGGCGTGTAAAGGTTCCGTTTAAAGTTTTCGATGACTTTGAATGAATCAGTAAATTCTGATTTGGATTCAGATCATTCAGTTAAAAAATGGGAAAGAAAAACGGTCAGTCATGTACGGGAAAATAGCCCAACCGTAGGATTGAGTCTATTTTTATATTTAATCTACTGTGGTTATGAAATCTGGGGGATTATTAGTTTTTTTGTTTGTTTTGTAGGTCTATGAATACGGATAGACCAAAAAACTACTCATAAAAAATTATTTTTCGTATAACTCTTTTATGCGTGTGTATGTATATGAAAAATAGTGAGATTTCCAATTATTACATAAATAATCCATATTTGTATATAACCAGAAGGATGAAATAATACCTCAAGTAAATTTGTATCAATAGTCAGGTCAAGATAAGAATCAGATGTTTTTAAGCATATTACGGACATGACATAATATTAAATTACGATGTACCACAGCACTAGCTGACAACCACTATAAGTTATATTACGACTAACTGACGGTCGATTTACTCCACTTAAGTCTAAGAACTGATACCTTATGCAGTTCACAATTAAATTGTTGTGTATAATTTATTTAAAATATTACAGATATCTTACCATCCGCTAAGTACATTCCCTGAAGTCTGACGCTGTCAAAAACTTGGCTCCTGAAATCTGGACTCCACGTTCGTCTAAGAGTTAAACAATAGTCGGTGACGTAGAGCTCAAATTAGAAACCAAATCCTTTTGACATCAATGACATCTACATCAAATCTAATCTAGACTTGACCTTGTTGTCTTATCAGGTACACAATTTCGTATACTATGATGTTATCGACATTATCCAAAAGCAATCAAGTTTTCTACACATAACGTAGCTAATGTGTAGATAACCTCTATTAGCTTAATGTTTTTTATCTAGGTATCTCTGATGTTGAAACAACGCAAAGAGTTCGATTTGAAATTCTTCCTCAGCTGACTTCTTTTAATCTCTTCCAGATTCCAGGAATCTAGTCTTTGATAGCGTCAGATTTCAGCCCGTGTACTAAGCGGAAGTTGAAATACAGTTTTACTCAACATTAATTAACCCTTTCCACCATAGCTAACATCATGCCATGGAGCTAGAACCAAAGAAGAACATAAGCGTACTTAGTATACTGTACTTAGTAAACAAGTTGTGCGGTAACGTAAATTTAAAAACTTTTAATAATTACATTTCATGCATATTCTCAAACAATTAAAGATATAATCCTACATTCTTAAAGCAATCACAATTAATTGTAAAATTAGTAAACGAAAACTTGGAATTGATAGTGTAATTTTGTATAAAAAACGCTAAAACTGAAGTGCAAATATACGTTATATTTTTTGTAGATGGAAAATGTAATTGGCTTGATGACATAAACGCCATAATTTGTAAAAAATGAGCGCTCTTTACATTTAAACTACTTGATATATTTTTTAATAGTTGGAGCCTACAACAACTCATTCTTTATGGTCTCCCTGGATAGCCAAATGAACCTGCCATTAATACTTGAATGATAGCTTTTATTAAGACCTGTACAATCGGCTATAAACTACACTTTTAGCTTTTTGATACAACAATATTACATCGTCGTTGACAAATATTTTTACAGTGTTATTCCTGATAATGCTAGATACCCAATTTCTGTATTGACTGAGCGTTAGCAAGCATATTTCTGTATATATTAGCTGTCAGCGCTAAATATACGCGATATCTCAAAAAGTACTGACCTTTACATCCTTGTAAGGATGATACATATAGTTAGGCCTACAGTAACTTATAAAACTGGATAGCTTGTTTACTCACATCTAGAAACTGGTGAATATCACTATTAGGTAATTTTTTGCTAGATACCCAACGTTAGCGTTAGCATATATAGTAATAAACTATACATAAGGCTTAAGTAAAATTGAATATCACTTTAATAATAATTAATTGAATAAAATGAGCACTTGTTATATGATATTATTATAACACGTGATCTATTAATGACTTAATGTGTATTTTTATTATTTAAACGCACCTATGAAATTCAACTTAATGGCCAAAAAATGTGAATGTATTATGCAGTAAAATATCTTGAGCAAAACAATAAAAAATTTATTTGAAGGCTAAAAAGATTTTAATAATTAAACTAAAATAACTTCGTACCACTACGTTATTGAGGCCTAGGACAAAATCATAGGACCAAAAGCAGCTGTATTTACCATTCCGCTCCTGACTACCACCTTCTTGTTATTGTCCCAGATTACGCGCGACCTTACCAAATTTAATTTCGAAATTTTTGAGTTTGTCGTCAGAGTTACATTTTCACTTGTGAGTGCGCGCCTTGTTATTTGTGCCCTTTAATTTTGTGCAGTGACATCGCTTCGGTTCTATTTTCTCCAGTCTGGACTTTAATATTTTGATGCATCAGTTAGGTTTGATACACTTTTTTGAGTGCAGCCCAATACCGCACTTTTTAGGTTCATGTGCATACTTATTTACTAATATTTCCAACTGAGGAAGAGGGTGAATTTCAACCGTCGAAACGTAGGGTTATACATTT
Organism: Homalodisca vitripennis; assembly: GCF_021130785.1. Classification (NCBI taxonomy): domain Eukaryota; kingdom Metazoa; phylum Arthropoda; class Insecta; order Hemiptera; family Cicadellidae; genus Homalodisca; species Homalodisca vitripennis. The sequence goes on from NC_060207.1 coordinate 229,720,766, forward strand.
TTGTAACATATAATACAGGCTAATTTCCGAAAATTTTGTTATTCTTAAAATTTATTTTAATTAATGAACAGTATAAATATGTAACAAAATTCCATAGACTTGTTTTTTTTATCATTCTCTACAGCAACACACTTTTTATATCAAATACAATAACAGAAGAACGCTGCTTATTTCCCAAGCGTGTATTTCATGTTAGTTATTTGTAACATAGAGTAATGTCCAAAATACATAATTATTTAGTACAAAAACAAATATTTCTCATAATACTTTTCATTTTTCAATATGTATTCTATGAGATTAAATATTTTTCACTCTTTCACATTATTTTGACAGGATTACAGTATCTTTGTTTTTCGTTGTTAAACTTTGGAAAATTTATTATGAAATATTATTTACATTTTAATATCATAAATTATTATTTTCTATAGAAATGTATAGCATTAGTCCTTCTTGTAATAAGATAAAAGAAACTCCACAAAGTTTCGAGAAGCAGTATCAGTCCTCTTCTTCAGGTTTTAATCAAGAAAAGTTTAAAAAAACTAAAATTTTAAACAGTTTTAACATATGCGTGAACACATCACAGACAAATTTAACAATGAAATGATCTCTTACGTCAAAAATTACAAATATAAACATTCATGAATCAAACACCACACCCGAAGATACACAGACTACAAATAAATATACAACACAGATCCATCACAAGTACATGTGACATGCCACAGCATACACGGAAAAATATCAGTATGTTTATGGTTTTTGTGTCGTCATGTACCACATATTTGTTGTTAACTTTGAGTTTAGTATGTTCATCTGTCTTGATATGCTTAATTGTACGCTTGATAATGTTTTAGTCTTTGGTACTTGATAAGTGCACAAACATTAATCATCAACACTTCGTTGTCAATGTTACATCATTCACTTGTAGTACTGTGTGACCTTGTAAAATTGTTTTATTATTATTAAATGCATGAATAATATCTTAAATTATCTACAGGTGGTATTTTCCTTATTTGCATAAATCCCACTTTCAAGTTTAGAAGAACATTTTTAAGGACATGGTGTCAAAGTAATTGCGTATGTAATTCGTATTACTGATAATAAACAAGACAACTCAATAAAGAGCGTAAACGTTTATAAAGAAATAATTTAAAGTCAAGATAATAATTGCTTCAAAAATACGTGTTTTAGTAAGCAACTTTTTTAAAACATATAATCTCAAAATACTAAAATGAAAACTTTAATAGCTTTAATAGGAGGAGATAGTGTATTTTATATATTTCACATCTAAAGAAGGCACGTCTATAACGTATGAACTTTACATTTATATCTCAAATAAGTATATAAAGTAGTAATTTAAAATAAATAAAATCGTTGTACAAAATCATGGATTTATTTATAATAATATAAATAATGATGACGAATATTAATTATTATTTGTTGAATATAATTCATATTATTTTAGTTATTATTTTTTATTTTATTATTTACTTAGGGGTAATCATATTTAATAGTACAACATTTGGTTTCTAAAACTAAAAAAAATATTGAAAATCAGAGTTAAAATTCACAGTATCCTTTGTATAACAAAAAGAGTAACTGATATGACTGAAATGCCTTAATTACGATTGTTCGCACAAATAAGTATTTTGCAATATTAAATTGTTTTTCCTAATCCTTCACACACAGACTTAAAATTTATGTAATCATGTGTAACCCTTTTATGGAATTCGTACCCTATAATATACAAGGAGATGAACGTTTAACAGTGTATAATTTTTTAACATTGTAAATAATGTGATGCTTATCAACCGATAACGTTTCAATCGCAGATAGTATTATGTTATTGTTAATGCCTGGTTTTTTTCGTCTAAAATTATATGTTATATATACATACTGGAATGGCCATTGTGTTATAAATTTTATATCACTAACTATACAATTATGTTTGTTTTTGTAAATAATTATCAAATTCAAAATTTGTAGAATGAAAGCAGTATGTTAATAATTTTACTGAACTGTAAAATCTTAATATATTTATACTGGGTGCTTCAAAAAAAATGTATACGCACTTTAAACTATCGTACGTGGCGGACGTACGTTTTTGAGTTTTGAAGAACGTAAGCAGATTATTAAGTGGTACTGGAAGTTTGAGAATGTGAATGAAGTTCAAAGACAGTGGAGAAGGGATTATGATACAGAACCACCTTCAAGATTAACAATAACACGCATACGAGACAAATTCGAAGTTCATGGAACAGTGTGTGATGTGCATAAGTCACGACGATCCAGATCGAAGGTTGCAATTGTGTGAATGGGTTCAGGAGATGGTGATACGTGAACCGGAATTTATGGGTAGCATCATTTGGTCGGATGAAGCCCAATTCAAACTTAATGGAACTGTCAATAGGCACAATTGTGTTTACTGGGCTGAAGACAATCCTCACATTTCAATTGAAAAAGCTGTAAATTTGCCTGGTGTAAATGTGTGGTGCGGTTTGTCTTCAAGGGGACTCATTGGACCTTTTAGATTTGAAGGTACTGTAACTGGTATTAATTACCTAACAATGCTTGCTGATTCCATATTTCCTGCCATTCGTGCATTATACGGTAATGATAATTTTTATTTTCAACAAGATGGTGCCCCGCCGCACTATCACAGGGACGTACGAGCTTACCTGGATCAAAATTTGCCGGGCCAGTGGATAGGACGCAGGGGGCCAATCGAGTTTCCAGAACGCTCTCCAGACCTTACACCACTGGATTTCTTCTTATGGGGCAAAAGAAGAGGTGTACAAACGTAAACCACGTAACCTAGAAATTCTTTGGAATGAGAATTCAAGCTGTGTGTAGAGAAATCTCATTGGACGTTTTGATATGATGTACAGAATCAGTGGTGACTCGTACTCGTAATTGTGTTGATGCTGCAGGTCACCAATTTGAACAGTATTAACATTTGTTATTTACGTTTCATTTACATTGAACTTTAAAGCTTTCTAATTTCCTGAAATTTTTACTTTGTAGAACGGTAAATAAATTTTCTATGGAAGTTCAAAGTGTGTATACATTTTTTGAAGCACCCAGTATTCTTAAAATCGTGAAAGTGGATGTATTGAAGATAGGCTACTCTTTCAGGAGAATGATTTTGATCTCCATGAGATTTGCTAGAAAATATTAATCAGTACAGACAGCTAGGTGTAAGATCAAACACCCGTTTCAGTTAAAATACTATAACAAAACAGTTTATGGATTGGACTACTTGTTTACGAAAATCAGTGTACATAATAAAAATCAACTAAAAATGTAAATGAGGATAAATTTCAAAATATCTCAAAAAATTATTTTAAGAAAATGAAGAAAATAATGATGTAACTGTGTAAGACATATTTTATAAAAGGGGGAAAATGTTCAGTACAATAAACAAAAGGACGACAATGTTTCTTCTTTTGTTCCAATTAAGAGATGTACTAGGAAGGAGTTTCTTGTCCTTTCTCCCCAAGCAGAGGTATAAATAAGCTAAATAATAGAAAACTTTCAATTTTATATACCACAGAAATAGCAATTTATATATATATATATATATTTCATTCAGTCAACATTAAATAGTATAAATATATGAAAGGTAGCAAACATAAAATGTTCTTTATAAATACCTGTATGTAATTTTTTTATTAATGTTATATAGACTGTAGAGTTTTTACAGATTTGAGTAGGCAGTAGCTGTGGGTAGAAATAACAATAGAATAATGGAAATATTAAATTACTGAATATTTGGTAACGGTCAGTATAAAAAATTCAGGTCACCACAAAAAACAAATGTATGATTTTATTCAAATATGATCAGATGGGTTGAAGTAAAGGATGTAAGTAGTGAATCAATTGATTCGACCTTTTTTTATTTTACTGATACTATTCAAATTTGGTATAGTTAATCAAGTTCTACGTTTCAACCAAGATACATACGGAACAAGTTTTGGCAAGATACATACGCAAGGGTGTACCGCCTGCGGTTTAACTATTGTTCATCGATACCGTCATGTGAGCTGTGGTAATGAATATGTATCCTAGTGTTAAGCCGAACATTATGATGGTATGGATTGACAAATGGTATCTACTAAACACTATAAGGTAGCAGTACGCCAGACCAATTCTAACGTAACAGACAGGCTTCACTGAAGTTGGGTGTAAAATTTCTATAGCTCATTATATTCTTGAGATACCACGCTGACAGATAGGCATACAATGAAAAGTGAAAATAGATTTACCAGCACCCTAATTATACGTTTCTAGAACGCTCAGTCTAATATCATGGGAATGCTATCAATATCATTATTTTCTATGTAGAAATGAAGACAAGTGCCAAATTGTAATTCCACAGCTCAATTAGTCGTCTATTTATCCCTGTGAATTACGGTCTAAGCTAAGGAGTAGCTAGATCCCATAAGAAGGGCAAGCACCATCATTAGATTCGATGTTGCCTATAAAGAAATAGAGCTTTATGTAACTTTTCAAGTCTATGAAGTTAGTTCGTTCTCCAGATATGGTGATCGCAGACAGAGACACACAGAAACAAAATGTTACCATCCCATTGATTGAAAGGATTCGCTAACGGCCAGACAATTAAAGATATCGTTCAAATCTTATACATTACAATCACCCTATTATCTCATAGACTTCGTTTTATTGGATCACATGACATATGGTATAATAATAGAATTGTTATGGTTATATAATTACTTTTTAAAATATAAAGAAATAAGTTTGGAATTGCTAAGAAATAACATCACTCTTTTCTCTGGTTTTACTCACGTTGTAATCGAATATGCAGTAAACGTTTCCTGGAACAATATTGGAATCCGTACAACTGTTTAGATGAAATAAAATAGTGCTATTATTCGACTTGAACGATACCTAGTATTACACAAAGCGATTGTAATAAGGACACAAAAGGTAACGTGGATCCCTGTGGGCTGAGATTAATTGTGGGCTAGCGGCACGACCACAACAGAACTGCAAGCCCCACTCAGTAAGCACTGTTGTGGTTTCCTACAGTTTCCTATTGACGAATCCTAGGAGAGCACTTTACAGTTGCATTACAACGTCTATCTAGATTGGGAATCATACCAAGGGTGGAGTTCATGTTTAATAAAATGAAACTGAAATATCAATCCATAATATCGTATATTTTTACTTGAATTACATAATTGTGATTGTAAATTTTATTTATATTTATAAAATTCAGTGAGTGACGTATGTCATACTCGTTTCCATATATTTTAATGTGAGTATGAATTAGTTGCCAGTTTATCATGTGTGTTAAATTTTGCCATTAGTATACACGGTGGTCAGCCAAAACCGTAAAAGAAATAATATTCATTTTCATTTCTTAAACTGTTTCAAATAAAGTAGTTTTTTAATGTTTACCGTGATTTTAACGAGTGTTTTGCGTCATCACGTTTTTAGTGAGACCTGCAGGACGTGATTGTAACGAGTTATTTTAATCATAAATTTTATATTGAAAACGACAGGATGTGATTTTAACGAGTGATTTGAGTCATTCCTTTTATATTGAGACCTACACTTTTTCTTGTATGATTAGTAGTTGAATTTTTTATAATTAGAGATTGTGTTATTCATTAAATAGCATCCTTCATTAACAGAAGTTCACTTGGCTTCCTAGAGTTGGAAAGACTGGAATATCACCATAACAGTGGTGGCGACTCCAGCGATAAGACCGAATATTATCGTTATCACTGTGACGCTAGTAATGTTATGTTCATAGTCCACCTCTTGGTTTATAGCGTGTTCTGTAGCATAAGATTCACCTTGGGGTTCTCTCTCGCCACCCTTCTCATCTACTGTTTGTCGTAGGACTTGATCGTAGAAATTTTCTTCTGTAGTGTTAAAAAATTAATATTGTCAAATAGTTATAAATGTTTGTTTCAGAGGGTCATAATAGAACATAACTTTGGTATTGCTTGTTTTTAATAAACCACTGATAAAACACTTTATACTAAATAATATTACCTGCTAAAAGTATAGCTAAAATAACATTATTAAAGTTGCGATAAACTAAGTGCATAACTAGGGAATGAATTACTTTATGCATTTAAAACGGAACAAATCTCTGTACATCTATTAACACCTTACAATATCTCCTTGCATTTAAGTGAGATACTTGCTGATGTCAAGCGTGGTCCTCCGCGAAAAAAATTATTTTTTATAATTTTAACTTTCCGTTTATTTCCTTCTGATAAATTACATCAATTTTAAACGTAAGTTAAAACGTTAACATTGTCTCTAACATCAAATGAGTCGAAACGTCAATTGTGCTAATTAATTTACTTACAGATCATTGTAATTACATATCAATTTACTTACAGTATCATCATGAGCTAATGCTAGAGCATGCGATACTTATATGAAATACAATAGTGCTATTATTCGACTTGAACGAAACCTAGTATTACACAAAGCGATTGTATAATAGTAATGGAAACGATGTATTTTAGGTGGAAACATGAATTGTTTTAAAGTTAAATTTACAGTTATCAGACAGGGTAATTGGTAGTGTCCACAGGTACAAGCGACTAACTGAATAACTCCGTATAAAAATAGTGAACTGCATTGTTTTGACCTTTTAATGTTTAAGGAAAATGTGTCCTGTCCAGACAGTTTATTTTTAAAACAAACTTTTCCCTGTAATTGATAATGAGCACACCATGGTGCACAATATCACCCAATTATAAAGGTTTCTGTTGCACTTACTACACAAGTTCAAGGGAAATATTTATTTTTGACGACACTACTTCGCAACTGTAATGGTTTAATTTATTTTTCCGTTTCAAGTAATTGTAATTTCCTTAAAATAAAATTAAAGCAAACCATTGCTCAACAAAATTAAGCAAATACGACGAGAAAGGCCAAGGTAAAAAATCAAGTGAAGAACACGCTATCAAATGATAAAAGACTTGGATATCAGGCAACGCCATAACTTTGAAAGCTTATAGGGTCATACAAAGAAATTTTGGTTACAGAGTCCCAAGCAAATTTACTTCTCACAGAATTGGGGTGAGCTAACCGGATCCATTCTGACGAAAATAAGCAGTAAATTAGCTTTAGCTTCGAGCATATCATGTATTCCTCATATCACAAATCATGTGAATCGAACTATCCTAAAGTCATAAGAGTTATGGCTTACGAAACTTAGTAGTTTTTACAAAGTCAATAGTCATCCCTCAACAGCTTCAACACCTGTTTCCATTTTTCGCATGAAACACAGAATGCTTATTGCAATATCTTTGGGCGAGTGCTTTATGAACCAAATGACGTGATCTCTGCATTTTTTGTACGGAAAGTCGTAGATGTCTTCCTCCCTGTCAGGGTCATGCAGTAGTTGATTAATGAGATTTTTTTTATAAAATTTAAAGCATAAATGAATCAAAGAAATTTCAAATAAAGCTTCTTCTGAACCACCACATATAATTAGGGCTCGTAGTCCCTAAACAAAAACTCATCTTCCAAATTTTTTGCTTTCCAGTTACCTAAACGAATTTGCGTAGTAGCACGAACCTTGGATACAATGCCACATAAATCGTACAGAAAACAGATCTTCATCCAATAATCAACTCTCACAAATACCACACCAAAGAGTAATCAATACAACCAACTTAGTCACACTTGTATCAGTAGTTACAATATATTATCTCCTCACAAATATCCGTCAAACTCCATAACCAGATTTTCCATGGGCCGCCATTACTCCCAAGTCACCATTATTAATATTGTAATGGCCTCACCCACCGTTGCTATCGATTATCATCTCACATTGTCGCACAAAATGTTTTCCAACGTTATTCAAATGCCATTTCTGCGACATTTGTGAATCTAGTTACTCGATATAACTTAAAAATAACTTCACTGCGGACTCAGATTGCACGGCATCAGTAATAACAATACACACGTTTAAATACATTTAGGACAGCAAATTGTTTTAATTTATGATTGGAACATACGAAAGGAATTTTACTATCACCTTATATTTTAAATTAGGATATTTATCTTGGAACCTCACCTTTTCGGTAGTTGAAACGGTTTGAAATAATATAATATAATTATTTCAAACATTTATCGTTGGAAAATAATTGTTAAGAAAAACATAACAGTAAAACACATGACCAAACGTTTTATGTCAACCACTGCACATTTTTTCCCAATCAATCAATTTGAAATTTGAGTTATCAGCAGACAGCACAATCTGTCCTCGAACTAGTTGATCATCACTTAACTCCAAATTGCTGTTAATGAACTAGTCTGTAACAACTGAATCGCTTACGTCATAGACTTGAAATTAGATCAAGTGTTAGAAGCAAACCTTATTAAGTTAACGAACCTAAGTGGACAACTCAATTATCTGCTACAAACAGGTGCAATTAGTGCATCTACTTATAATTAATTAGAGTATTTTAATACCCAATTAAGGTGGCTACGCGCAATTAGTGTTTAGTTATAAAAAGGATAAACATATGATTGACAGTAAATGCTGGTACCGCAATGAATTCTACAGTATCTTGGCTAAGCCAGTCGCCGATTCGTCGTAATAAACGTTATCTACAGATGTCTAAATGTATTAACGGATAAAAAGCTACATTGGTAGTTCTGTATTGTGTTAATTATCTGCGTTCGGTCCAGCCTCTCTCTTATGTGACTCATTTCTTGACAGAAACTAAAAGTTTATTCATAGATTTTTGAAAATTGATTCGTTTAATTAATTAAAATTATGTTCAGAATCTAACAAAAAATAGTATTATCTTAAAATTTTAATTCATATTCTTGAATGAATAAAATTTTTAATGAATCACTCCAACATTTGTCTCACCGCTGAATCTGAAAGGAAAGCCTTAGTCCTTAGGCGGAGTAGCGAGTGTTATAAACGACATCTAAGAGTTCTTGACAGGATAACAGGATTTCGGACATTTGCAATCGTTATATATTACTAAAGGTATAACAAAACATTTCGAGGATTGGTATCCCACTTTCTTCCGTGCTGTTGTGATGTGTGATTGTGTTTCTCGTACTCGTGACTTGTGCTCGGGACCTGCATTCTCTGCAGTGACCACGCCTGGACCAGACATCAAGTAGCTTTTGTGTACGTTTGAAACCTGCCTTTTCCCTATTTTATTTTTTTCTGTTCTTTATATTTATATACTAATACCTCTCCCACCTGACGAAGAGGACGAATTCCAATCCTCGAAACGTTGTGTTATGCCTTTTGTAACATATAACGATGGCAAATGCCCGAAATCCTATTGTCCTGTCAAATCTTCCCTCTTCAATAACAAACTAGCCTACGCACAGGCTGCTTGCCCATGGTAGGCTAATTTCCATTTTAGAATATATGTTAATATGTAATAAATAGTTTACTTAAATTATATAAATAATATTTATCCAACTACTGTACTTAAAATTAAATTGTTTTATTTTATCGCCACTTAGTAAGTATAGTAAAAGGGTAATTTACTATTTATCAAATGTAAATAAATCTAATATCTTGGTGTATAAGTTTTTGGAAATAAAAAATGTTTCTATTCTATTCTAACTTTAAACTAAAACTTCTTGAACAATCAGTGACTAAACAGTGTTGTAATCTTGAGATATTTTTATTAAACCGTTAGTCCCCTTCAGTTATAAAATAAAATTCCTGATTATACGGTAGAATTTAAGAGTATTCCACACACTACATGTCGCGTAACAGGATTCGATGACGTTGTTGAAAAATATCACATGTATAGCTTAAAGCACTCTCGAGATAGTCTGCGGACAAATAGACTGACATACAACCTGACATACAGAAAAAAAGTGTTATATCTCTGCCAGGTAATGTTCTGTTAAAACACCCAATCTTGTATATTGTACAAATGAAGTTATGTACAAAATTGTACAGTCTACAGATAAAATCTTTTTCGAGATATCTTGCTAAATTTTATAGTTTCAAATATTTCGTTAAGGTTTTATAAAGCAATTTAAAAAGAAACGGTGTTATTGCAGTGTTTAAAGCAATAAAAGTTCCAGTTTAGTTAGCGCAACTACAACACAAGACTGTTTCTAAAATGAAATGTTGTTACTGTGACCTAACATTAACTTTTCACTCTATTATGTTTTATTGACTCTATGAATAAAAATGACGCTTGTTAAAATCTCGTACAATTGTACTCAGTTTATTTACAAATTTATTTATCCTGCTACTGTATCGTTTGCCACACGGTTATCAGTAGGACGAATGTAAAAATATTCGCTAACGTTTCAGCCAAATCTCGTGGAGTGGAGTGTTGTATTCTCTATTGAACTTAGTGCCGCTTATATTTAAATAAGGGTTCATGCAAACTTTCAACTTTATAGATCAGTTCATTATCGAAATACATTTTGGACAGACAAACAGATAGACAGACAAATAGACATAATTGAAGTTTATTCCAGCTACTCAAGTGATGGGCCTAGTTGACGCTTTACAAATGATATAAACCGGAGTGTTTTGTACCGTAAATTGGTTAATTAAATTTCATATAATGTAAATTTCACAACCTATTCAGCCAGTATAATTTAATATTATTTTTATCCAATGTTCCGGAACTAAATTATTGGGCGGAGGAACTACCTAATTGGCACGCGTATGCCTATTTTCTTCTAACCCTTTGTAGCAGCCCAATTATGTGACCGAGCAGACCTCGCGCGCTTTGTCCGTAAGTAAAATTTATCTTTTCGTATTATTAAATTAGCCCTTTGATGCCAAACGTATAAAAAATGAATGTAACGTAAAGTAATATTGTAAATAGTAAAATAACGTACCCTTGAAGATCTTTTATTTGCTTGATTAAGATAGATAAAAGTGTCCATGGCGAACACGTTGTTTATAATAAGTAATTTGTATCATTAAATGGCTAATACCGTCGCGAATTTGTTTTAGGCGAGTTTACGTGTCCCACGTGTCTCACGGCTCACAGGGCACATATTATTTGAGTAGATGGCTACCAGTTTCTTAACTTCTACTCATCGTCTAGTAACCACCGACTAGACATAACCCTTCTTAGACTACAGCGCCATTGTCTCGTGCCAAGACGCCGACACCCGGGTTGTGAGTCTACACATTGCGAAGGGAAGTAAAATCTTAAATGTCTAATCAAGTAAAACATCGTAGGCATAATTTCAGAGAACATTGGATATTATAGGCCCCACCTAGCAGATATACATTTTTAGTTCTTATATTCTAAGTGGCAGCAACGTGGCATTACACACTTTAAACCTTTGCCATCTAAAAGTGGTGCTTGTAAGTTTTCACAATTAAACTGAACTTATAAGTAAACTTTGCTATTCGAGTATGTTATTACTACGACCTCAGAAGTCACCACCCCCATGTGTTATCGTCATACGGTACAGTTTAAACACGTGTATGATACGGATAATATAAAACATTATATAAATCCTGTGAATTAAAGTAAACCCAACTGTTCTTGACACGTTCTATGAATGTGTGAGAATAATAAAGAAACATTACCGTAATTCTGTGAATAGAAATGTTGCAGGCTACGAGTATATGAAATATTTTATTCTCCACGTTATCCCTTTGAATGTGTGTTACCAAGCATATGCTCTAATCTATAATCGTACTGTTGACCTACACAGGCAATACTGGCCTTTTAATAATTTTGATTTGTAGAATTTGAATAGAAGCTCTAATTCACAGATACACGTATGTGGTATAGAGCCGAGATGATGTTCATATTTACCAAGTCATTGAGGAAGTTTAGCTTGAGGAGAATGGCTCTCTTGGGCACAGTTTGTCTTCATTGGTGAGCGGTCGTTGAATAAGGGAGGAGTTATCAGGGGTATTTTGTTGTTCTTGTTTACCTCCAATACACGGAAAAATTAGCGAAACCAAACATAACAGTTATTATACACATTTATTATAATTAACTATGACAACAAACAACAATAATAATACATTGTTGTTTGACCATAAGCATAACCATTTCCACTGTTTGTATACACAAATTATGTGACCGTATGTTGCGATTCTTTAAACATTCCATGGAAAGCTGAATATTTTGAGATTTTCAAAATTAATTTTTCTTTCTGTCAGTATATCTATACACTGAGTTTAACATGACATGAAACATCCTAATATTTTTTTAACATATCAGATATATTTACAAACTTTGCTGAATGTTATATGGCTATCCTAACTACTTTGTTATGCAATAACCATAACACGCCTACTTTGGGGGATGTTCAGTGTAATGATCGTAAATGTAAGCATAAGTCAATACGCATATAATTTAAAGGTATATATGAAATCCAATAACAAAAGGGCGGCTATTAATAGCCGCCATTTTGAAATGACAAATAACTTTTATTCTTATTCTAGAAACGGTTCTCACTTGTTTAATAATTGCTTAAACGATTTTCTAGACATCGATCCACACAAGAGGCCTTGTTAGTGACGTGCAGTGTAATCCGCGGTTAAACCACCCTTATCACCTGTCAAAGGGTCCACCCCCTCTCCCCCGCTCAGTTTCTCTCAAATGTGTTCATTACAACAATTTCTGAGGTTAAAATAGATATTAACTTAACTTTGTAATTTGTCATTGAAAAGGCTATGTGCTGAAACATAGGGGAAGTCTCCTAAAATGGACCAATAGCTTTCAAATTCTTCAGTACTAACTATTTTCAAATAATTATGAAAAACTTTAATACTTTAGTACAAAGTAAAATACGTGTAGAAGTAGCTCTGAATTTAAAACATATTTTTAATGTAAGTACTAGTTATTTCATGACCAGATACGGTGTTATTAGTAACTGCTCATTTTATTTTATTTCTTGTAATGAAAAGGACAGTTTAAGTCTAAATGTGCTGTATTGAAATACCGGAAGTGTCCGCCTGCCGGATGTTGATAACAGTCTTCAACTACGTCGTGCCGGTGAACGTGGATTGGCCTTGCTATTGTAGGAATACAAATTGACTATCTGCTGTAGAAAATTATTTTAACTCGAGGTTTAAAAAGATCCAGTTAAATTTATAACTTTCTATATTTTAATTTTTCATGCTACAAATTGTTTCGTCCGTTAAGTATGGTAAAATTTATTATAATAATATTTAATTTTGTTAAGGTTCATTAGAATATTTGAGACTGTGAAACAGACATTTTACTTTTATAACGGTGCAATACTTTTAGAAACAAGAATTTTGTTTGATAAACAACTTCATAAAATTTTAATTATTATTAATGATTTAATAAATATTTATTTTGTTATTGAACATTTGTATTTATAAATAAGTATTCGTATTTTAATCAAACCAAGAATTAGTTTTTAACATTGCAAAAAACTGTAGCCAATAGTTATAATTTTGTTAAATTATTGTACTCTGTTTATTGTTCCAAAAGTGCCTTAAAATTACACGTTGCAGATTCAACTTGTAGATGATAAATTCGCTGACATTAATAAAAAAGTGTGAATCTAATGGACATGCTCTCCACTGGTTTATAATGGATATTCTTTCGTTCTCTGCTCGTCTGTCATCAAAACAACGCCGACCGAAAACAAGTCTCTTTTTTTAAATATTTCTACCAAGAATTATTTGTACAAGCGGACGGACAGGCAATGACAAGATCTCTAGAAGATCCTGTTGGGTTAATAATAATCATATTACTTTATTGTTTTGGGTATAATCAAGTCAAAGGATCTAATAGAACAAGTGACAAAATAAATTTCTGTTTTTAATCCAAGACTTGTATAACGAGCATTAATAAAATATCATTCTAAATGATAATTCAAATGCAAAATACTATTTATTCTGCTATTTTCCAATATAAAGAAGGGTTCCAACTTTCCCTGAGCTTTTTGTTAGTAAATAACTTAATAGTTTTGTAACAAGGTTTTATTAAATTTTCAAATCTGATATTGGAAAAAACGTAAGTGACTAGAATATTTATAATGCCAGAGACATTACTTTCAGCTTTATTGCGGCAGCTAGGTCTCTTTGTGTTTGACAGTTAATGAATTAAATTTAACGATTAGCTCTGATTACATGATCGGTTTTATATCTCGCCGCAGCGATACATTTTCAAAACTAATTATTGGAATGGACTAATTTCTACTGGGTTTATAACCGTCCATTGATCTCCTTTTCATTCAAGTAACTAATTTTATTGTACTCGTAATGTTAGAATAAAATACTTTATTGTTCACTGGCAAATTGCAATCTTTAAAAAATTCTCATAACGTATAATAAATGCTATTTCTTAATCTACTGTTAAAAACTGTAAACATTATGAGAGACTATGAACAAAGGATTTAAAAATTCAGGATACGGTTTAAATTCACCATGCATAAGAAAGGATACCAGCATGGATTTAAAAAGACAAGTGTCTTTATGATTTAATAACCATCAAAGAATCAGAATAAAAAATCAATTCTTTCAAATGTTCAGTCGAATTTCTACATTTAATACGACTCGTGTAAGTATATTACACCCCTTAACTTTTAGAATGTATTTATTTTGCTTTACAAGTGTAGGTCTATAAAAGGGTACTTGAAATGTCGGAATAAAACAATAGCTCAGCCAAGTAACATAACTCGCTTACAGGGGAATAATGTAAAACTACAAGTTGTATGTTTACATCCATTATGTTCTAACAGCCTACATCGGATAACCTGATATTTTGTTGGTATATAACTCGTGTATTATTGTAAACTGCTATTCTCTATGGCAACTATGAAAAAAGTCCAAATGATCTTATGCTACTATAGACTGTCTAGAACTTACGTACAACAGTTTTGTGAATTCATTCTTTTACAAAAGGTTAGTAATGTATTTATAATATGTAGAATATCCAATATGTTATTGAGTAACCTGATGGGAAAAATGGGAATGCATCTTCACCAAGATTACACTATATTTTGTAGTCGGAGTGTCTCTGATGTCAATCGATTTTTCGTAGCTGAATTTCTATGAGTAGATAATGAATATGCCGATTCTAGACCACTTTTGGGACAGCTAAGAAAATCAACATAAAATACTGTTTAAAGGACAATAAACGAATCTGTAAAATCAAACAGTAAATCACGAATGTCTATTGTAAACTTCCTGCTTCGAATCAATCTATTGGAAATGAGTCTCAGTATCTGCTTTGAATCAACGAAAATTCTATTGTAAATATATTAAAATCTTAATGAAAAATCTTGAAAAGTGTACAGAAAAATTCATTGAAAAAATAGCATAAAGAATTTAAATTACCTCATACAAAACCAATATAGTAATAAAAGTACTATTTTGTCCTATAACTATACTATTTTTTCAATAATTTTAAGTCTTAGTTTACAGATTTTTCTATAATAAATAGAAGAATCTATCACTGTTTCACCAGAAATTGTGCTGGTTTCTGTCAAATTCTAGTAAAAATCATTACTTTTCCAAATTCTTAGTTAAGAAATTTTCCCTATTTAAATGGAGAGGAAAAAGGTATCATGTCCATACTGCAAAAAAGACATTTTTGAACACCATTATGATAGACATTATAATTCTAAAATTCATCTAAAAAACAAAGGCATTTATGAGAAAGAACTGAATCTTTTAAGACAATGGGCTAAAGAGAATCAAATCGTATGGTCACGAAAAGATGTATAAACATAGAAAAATTGCGTGAATTAAAGAAAAGCTTTAAGGAAGATAAAAAAGATCTCAATCTATTTAAAGATGAAAAAATTCAATCAATCGCTGAAAAATTGTCCATAGAAACAAACGATAAAACTAAGTCTGAAATGATCGAAGAAATTGATAAAACTCTTAACGAAAAACCTGGAAATATCATAGATGTCGAAGTTTTATCCTCTATACACGGTCTTTTCAAGCAATACATTTTAACAAACTTGAACGACAATTACATGTCCAATTTATAAATATCTATCAATTATGAGGCCAGAAATTAAAAAGTTTAATCGAGAAATTTCAAGAAAATGTTAAAAATATGAAAGGATAATCTCTCTTTGGAATGTGAATACGAAAGAACTGTTAGTGAACGGTGAACCACAAACTTGCCCAATGAACTTACTATAAAAGACTTTCCAGACGAAATCTTCGATTGTGGTAAAACTGATTTTAATCACCAAACAATTTAATAAATTAACACATCATGAACAAACAAATCAATCCAAATAAGGGCTCTGGATGGACATTTAAAAGCTGCAAACAACTAGTTTTGAGCATTAATAAACACGAAATGATGAACGCAGGATCATATATCGATTTACCAAAGATAATCAAAGATAGGAAGGCTTGTGTGAATATCAAAAATAAAGATGATTTCTGTTTTATTTATTCTATCCGATGTGCTATTGAAAAACCAGAAACACATGTAGACATGAGCAAAACAATATGAAAAATTTGTAAATGACGAGATATTTTCAGGTTTCGAGTATCCAATGTCCTTAAAAAGATATACAATCATTTGAAAAAACGAAGTTACAATTCCAAGTATAAGTATCCTAAAATGTCTATCAATGTCCTACAGTTTTTGATGAAAATATTAAGGTTGTTTCACGTTACAAAATTTTCTGAAAAAATATGATGCCGAGTTAGAAATCGATTTATTGTATGTTAAACAAGAAGACAAATCTCATTGTTTTGATCACGGATTTAAGGTAGGTTAGTGAGTTCTCAAACATCCAAACATGGACATAAAAATACATATATTCTATGTAAGAAGATGTTTAAGCCATTTCTACAAATCTGGAGATTTAGCAGATCATTTGGAAATTTGTAAAAATCACGAAGTATGCAAACCTATTATGCCATTTCCAGGTCAAACGACAACATTTACTAATTAATCAAAAGAAATTTTCTCATCCTTATGTTATTGTATATGGATTTTGAAAGCATATTAGAGAAGATTCCAACATGCAAAAACAATCCCCAAAAATCGACTACAACCAAGATTCAAATAGGTAAGAAAGGAGGGTTTGCTATGGCTACTTTTCCAGCTACCTGCTAAAAAATCTTACTTTTTTGCAAAATTTTGCTAGAATTCTACTAAATTTAGCAAAGTTTTACTAAAATTACTTCATTTTTGTTCAAAATGTTGAGTTAAAAATTTCAGCTACTTTTAAAAATAGTGAAAAAAGTTAGAAAATTGTACTAATTTCGGCAAATATTAACAAATTTAAAAAAATCCTAATTAAAAATTTTTGCTATATATATGGAAGCTGAAAATAAAATCTGTGCTACTGAGAAAATATATTCCTTAACAGAACTCTTAGGAAATAAGAAAAAACCTACTAACGAACGCTTCGGATGTATGGTTTTTAAACGAGAATTTACATAACGACAATCTGATTACGAACATTGGAGACTTAAACTACGTAGAAAACGAAGAAAGAATGGGGAAATTTAAAAGAATTACAGAACCATTTTTGCGATAATATTATGATTGTTAAAATAACAGATTCTACAGATTTGGAAGGAAAGTTTGTTGAAAAAAGACGTTTGTGGATCATTTAATAGCTATTTGAGGGGTAAATTTTTCATAGATTTCCACTAGCAAAACACGGCGTAAAAGCGAAATTACCGCAATTACTAGATTCTCCCTGTACTTCCGGGCCCTCCCTGCGATATTTACCCAGCATGAAGTTTTGGTGACAGAACCAATGGTGTGTCTTAGCTAGTTGTCTGTTCCTTCCAAGACAGCCAGAGTGCGCGGTTATACTCTTAAAATAAATTTAAAATATCATGAAGTTTATGTCACAAATAAATAGAATAATAAGAAGCGGATGAACCGATAGTAATAAACAAACTTTAATTGGAAATAAACGAAGAAGCGACAGCGGAATCTCGTTATGTCGTAATGAGTGCTTCGTATAACGATGTCGCTTCGCTCTGGTAAAACTATTTAACTTTGTCGAACGATAATCCTCGCTTTTCTACAATGGTTTTAAGTCACATTTTAAATTACTAGTATTAAAAATAATTTAGTAACAAGATAAATTTGGAAAAATTGTATTTGGAAATTAAAAAAACAAAAATCCTGTCTTGATTGTGTCGGCAGTGAAAAGACAGAGCCAATTATCTCTGCTGAAAACGGAAAGACATAAACTGACGGGACCGTCCTCTATTGTCACATAAACTCTAGATGGAACATTTCAGTTTCTTTAAAATAAATAATGTTATTATTATAAATATTATCACCTCAGTGAAGGTTTTTATTTGTACTTTTATTTTATGGATATAAAGTTTTAGTATGATATATTAAATATATTATACTAAAAAATATTTCAGCATAAGTATGTATAACTCTAAGCTATAGGAGCTTATCTCACGTATGCTCTTTTTCTGTGGAAAATTCATTATTCTACAATACAGTATTGAGGTAGCACCATGAATATAAAACAAATATTTGTAATTTTATTTTATCATGCCTATCGTTTAACAATGATTCAATGTGCAACAATTTATACTTACTTGGATACCTTTGATATAAAACATAGATATATAACATTGATATAGGACTTGGCGAAACGTTGAAAGAGAAAAGGTGAAATGTTCGCTAAGTCCGGACCACGAACAATCCAAGAGGACAAGATAGGTTGTATAAAGACTGGAAAGCTGAAGAACCAAGACTTAGGCAGACAAGGCGAGGTATTATCATTGCAAGCAAGTTGCGAAACATTGAAACAGACCATTAAATAGCTGTCCTCATTGCGCAAAAGAGTGCACGTATAAATATTATGATTAAAAAAGAGGGAGAAAGTAAACTTTAGAAGAGAATATTATGCAGGGTACAAGCATACCGCACACAATTCTTAATCCCTGTAAGAGTTGAGAAAAGACTAAATGTTTACTTGAATATGTTGTTTAAGCAACTCTGTAAAGTGCTAAGTAAGCGTATACGGGTAGGAAACTGATAAGAACAGGAGCAATTAAGAAGCGATCATCTTCAATGGTAACGGCTTTTTAGAGAGGAAAAGATGTGTGTGCGCGCGCGTGTTTTTTTGTTACTTGAGTACAAATGAACAAGGAGTTTCAAATAATGAAAAAAGAAAACAATGTAACAAGGAAAGTAGGCTGCTGTATAAATCTCGTACTTGTATCTGGAAAAATGGAGGAGGCAACAAAAGCTTCACTTCTCTCTCTCTTTCTCCCCTTCTCTCTTTACTGTTCATTCATCGTTATATGAAAATTGTGGAGGATCAACATAGAAGATGAATGGTCTCATATGGTATGTAACATCCACTATTAAAGAAAATTCTCTTACATATCACAGTTGCACTGACTGATTGTAACAATCGCACTTTAACACATAGTGCAAGATCCTAATAACTTGAGGCAGCTGTACAACAACTTCTGTCATTCGTTCTATGTACTATTTGGATCTGTATATATTAAAAATATTTACTTGAATATTTACAGACATCACGTGAGAAGTCTATCTTAAACTTTAAACCTTTGCTGTCTTTAACCTGGTCGTAATTTCTAATTTGGAATGTTTACATACTTTTCTCATGAAAAATCAGTACATTACCGCTCATTTGATTAATATGATCGCTTTTCTAGGTTATCAAGAATATAAGTAATTCTAAAGCATTAATAAACATGTAATAAATTAACGAAAACTACAAAACTAAGTTTAAAAAACAATTTTACATTTTTTATACAAAGATAATATAATAGAATAATCTAAATTTAATATTATAGCAGTAAAATAGCAAATAATCTAGACAAAACTTTCACTTTTATATTACCTTTTTAGTAATAGATTTTCATTTGATATAGTTATTACCTAAGAAATATATTCCATTATAAAGGCACAGTATTTAAAGTTTTAGATATAGAAACCAAGATTATCAGAAACAATGTCACATGTGTACAATGGCCTGAAGTGTTATTTATTATTGTTCGAAACATTTTAATCTTTTGCAGGATATCATATGAGAAGAGGTCAAGAATAGAATGTATTATTCTTCAAAGCACTTTACCTGAATCTGCAGTAGAGACACGTGACAATCTCCTGGTGTTGACCTTAATCTTATTGGATTGTTTGCGTTTGTTCAGGAAACACTATTGTAGAAGTATCTTATTTTGTTTCCTTGTAGACTCTTTGCCTACTTATGTCTGGGGCATTTTGTTTATTATTGAACATTTAAGCTCTAGAAGCTTGATTATAAAACACCTATAAATAAAACTTGATTATAAAGCACCTATAAATAAAACTTGATTATAAAGCACCTATAAATAAAACTTGATTATAAAGCACCTATAAATAAAACTTGATTATAAAGCACCTATAAATAAAACTTGATTATAAAGCACCTATAAATAAAACTTGATTATAAACAACAAACCTTGCACTGACAGTAAGCATGCGCTCATCTTCACGTCAAAACACATTTTCAAGATGTTCAATTAAGCTTTAGCTTTGTTTGGTTACATCAGAAGAGTTAGCAGTCCGAGTTAGCTAAGCTCGTGTATTTATTTTCAGCAAAAACAAATTCAAACTTTTAATAAAGAGAAACAATGCATGTTGGGGTTCATATATGAATTAAGCAAATGTATATGTTACTTCTACGTTAGGTTAATTTAAGAAATTAATAGATCTAGTAGTAGTAAACACAGTAGGTTATTTTTTTAACCAATAGATTGTTAAGATTGTATTAACTAAAAGAATTAGGTTACTTTTACGCTTTTAGATCAGCCACACTATTAAATTAGTGCTATTAGATTAGTGTACACCCTTTATGTTGTAACACCAATAAAATCAGGAATACTTTAATGCCAACAAAAAATTCGTCCGCGTAGTATTGAAAAATGATGTAGACGACTTTAGTCAGAGATGAGAAGGAGACCCTGTGATAAAAAAACTAGCTTTACCATTAGCTAAACCATTTTAAGTAAAAGGATTTTTCCGAAAATTTGTAATTAATACAGTGATAAAAGAAATCAGTAACACTTTTTTGAAATCTGTAATCAGATCTCTTTTTTGGGTGGATAATCAACCTATAACTTAACTACAATCAAGATTAAATTAGACCATTATAAGAGAACGTTGTTACATATAAACGTCAGGAACCACAAAAACTATGTTGTTTATCAACTTTAAGCACAATGTCTCTAAATATGTACTTCATAAAAACAAAGCAATAATACTGAAACCGTACAACAGAACGTAGGTCGTAATAGGTCTGCATTAAAATTTCAACCATGGAAGACTAAATTGCTTTTGAAAACATTCATATTTTTCCAAATTAATTACCCCTAAGGCTAAACATACCAAAGATGATTTATGCAATAAAGAAATCCGAAAGAATCTACGTAATTAAAAGAAGAATGCACTTGTTTACTAATCAATCCATTTTTAATACTGCACCTTAGTTCTGTATTTTAACTTTTGTACGGTTATCATTGCTATCTCATTATATTTTATATTCGATAGTTATGCTGCAGTCGTATGTCCACCCTGTGAAAACGATATGTACACGACCTAGGTTGCTAACATCTCGTATGTGTTGCGATAATTTTCTTCACTCTGTGATTACACTGCGACGTTTCTTCTCCATGTTAGCTGTAGGTCTCGTGATTAAGAACTTCAAAATATCTCACCATAATAAGATAAAAAAAAACTATGAATAATTTCCCTTAGGCCTAATTTAGGTCTAAAAGAATTTTGAGTTTTAAAATAGTTTTTAATTATAATAAAAGCATAATTCGAGAGACATATTATTTTAAAAATCGTGTTAGGCAGGAAATAGGTAAAGTAAGATAGAATCAGGACGCCCCTAATGGAAATGACAAGCTTTTACATACAACTTAATGGACATTACTGACCCTTGCAAAGAGCTTCGTCCATATAAATACTGCTGTTCTTGAGAGCACAAAAAGAGTGTCTCTGATAATTTCGAACTTACTTTTGCTTACGATTTTTTATTAGTCCGGTGCAGTCTTGACTGTTCTATATATAAACCTACAAGTGAATAAATCCATGGATACGTGCATACATGCTATATCTGTGTGTACATAGTAACTTATCACTATCGATGTTAAACTGAAATAATATTATTTAGAATAGTTTTCCCGAAATAAAACATAACAGTTTATATTACAAGGATAGTACCTAAGAGCACATATGTAGTCTATACACTCAATTACCTTGTACAAACACTCCCTCTGGGCTAAATTAACTGAGTTGTGGCATCCTCAATTCTCCCTCGTACACGACCTCGACCTCGAAATATTCACTCACTGTCACAAGTAGGCAACATAGTTTACTATATGTACGTTTATTTTGTCAAATTGTATGTAAAGGGTTATTCATAATTTATTTAACCTTTAAATATGTAAAATTTAAATATTTTATGTATCCCTGGGTCATTTCATTTATGTAGTAATACATGCAATTTGTTATTTGTACCATTTGATATTTACAATATTGTTGTAGTAGCATAATTATGTTGTAAACCCATACTATGTTATAATGCATTACGTAAACCTCCAAGCATTAAAGAAATATAATACAATGCTCTTTCTATTTTGTTTTGTTCATGACAGAATATGCCATCTAGCTCTTAGCTCCATTGGTGTTATTAATCAAGAAATATAGATTAATGATACATTTTATTTAAATGACTGGCGTATTGTTTGCGAGAAGGTTCCTGTTATTAAACATATATTGTTTATTATACAGCTTACGTATTATAGATTGAATAATATTGTATTAGAATTAAACTGAATTTCTTAGAAAATATTTGGGGACGTTTAAAATCACTTCTGACCTTGTTACCAACGTGAGTTTCATCGTCACATAACCATTGTTAATTTATATCTCACTATAATGTTCATAAGTAGTACATCATAAAATAATGGCATGTTTATAATCAAGGTCATAAATTAAGACCGTTTTTATAGTTTATTTTCTTTCTCTCGCCATGAAAAATAAAAGCGTAAAGTAAAATCTCACAAAATCTGATATTTATTAGGAAGTCAGAGACAGGCACGTAGGTGAACACAGGCAAGATACGTAAACACTTCTTATTATGGAGCTCCGAGAACGTGGCTTACTCTCCTGTTCTCTGACGGTTTACATTTTTTATTCCAGGCAGAACATGAATTTCAATATAATTCTGATAATATAGATCACAAAAAATGCCACTTTTGTAACTTACCTACTTTGATTTTTTATACATCAGAGTATCGGCAATATAAGGATATGAATAATATAGTGTGAATAATGTTTGTATATATGTCACTAAATATTATCATCAGTCCCGACACCAATACCTGTTTTAAAGTTAATATACTATTCATTCCAAAAAAAACTACACAAGTTTGCTACTCCGTTTCTACTTTTAAACTGTTCAAACAGAAAGTTTAATGTCGTGTTGCACAGTTTCTAAAACTTATAAAACATATCTTTACTTTAGGATGATTTAAAAATCGAACAATAAAATATTGACAGACTTTGCATTTCAACAATGAATTCAACTAGAAATTACATTTTAGAAATGTTGTGTTACTCAAAATCGTGGTCTGATACCGAGTGAATGATGATCACGATGTATTGGGTAAACATTTTTTATCAGTGTCATAAGTTGATGAAATCTTTTTAAACTCTAGTAACGGCCAAAATAAATTAATAAATGGGCTAGCCAAAGTATTAGTTTATACAGGCAGAATTAAAAGTCAAACAAAGATAATATCAAGCTGCAGTATGTATGTCGACACCTCTACCAAACCCATAATATACAATACCAAACCTGTATTTGGTATCATCTTATTGATATTTTTCTACCTCTTTTTTATTCAGAACATTCTTTAAGCTTTATTTCTGCAAACATAGATATTAAAGTTTAAACTGTTAGTAACCTTTCTTAACAATACTGTGCACAATGTTAAAATATTGTACTATTTCCACTATTGTTGGGCAGCCTTCCATGAGCTACGTGCCTTCATTGTATTACTCATATGCTTTAACATCTACCGCAGAATTTGCAAGAACTAATCAAAGATTGATTCAGATGATTGTAAAATGTGATTACTCATTTAATTTCGCAGGATACTTACTAACTCCTAAATTTCTCCGAGTATACTAGTTTCAGGACTGTTAGTTCTCAAAGGCTGTTAGTAATTGTAGTACTATGGCCACCAGAGAGGTAGGAACTATCTCTAATCCACTTATGCAGTCGGAGAGACTATTACTTGTTGTGGTTACATTGTCCATTGTTACCATCACACGTGACTGACATACTTATTGAAATGTGGTGTGAACGAAAACTCTTCTACTACTTTTACACCCTGTTCCTCTTCTATTATTTTATGTTTATGCTCATTTATAAACTCCATGTTCAACATAACTGTGATCCTAACTTGAAAATGATTACTGGTATTTATTTTTTGTAGGATATATTTTTTAATATATGTGTTTAAAACCTACAATTTCTCATTCAGCCAGAAGCAATATAAGTTTAAAAGTGTATCTTTGATTAAAACTCTGCTTTAATAAATAAAGTTATCAAAAATACACTCACATTAGCATTAGTCTGAAGAAAATAATGTCAAAATAGATAATTCTGTTTAAAGCATACGGATCTTTGCATCCACTATTTTTACCACGTTTTTGTGCGATAAAATACAAGCCAAGAATTCCAGTGTGAAGAGGACTGTAAAACAGCTTGTATTAAATTGTAGCGATATTAAAGAAAGTTTAGAAGGTGATCTAAACAAATGATGTTTGAGAGTTTCTTGTCAACAGTAAAGGTTGTCAAGACAACTCTGGCTTGGTGATTTACCACAAGACGGCTGTTTTGTCTCACAGGAGAAGATTACCAACTCCCACCTGCCGACGTTATTGTCAAGATGGACTCGTAATTACCACGCCTTCCTCCATACACTGATGAACATTTGTAATGAATTTCAATAAATAATATTATTATTTAAATTATTATTAAGGACGGATCCAATAATATGTATTATTTTTTAAAAATTAATTAAAGTGTTACAACGCTATTAATGTTAAGTTTTAACATTCAAATCATTACTTTTCAATTTATTTTTAATAGCAAACGTATGAATGAATCGATATCACGGCAAACTAAATACGTTTTTATAACATAAATAGCATAATTGAATTGTTAATGTTTAGTTAGTTTGTACCAATAAATAAAAGAGATATGAAATATTTACCTTACTCGGAAATACTCATTTAAGTGAACTGTAACATTGATGCCAATTTCTAAAACCACCCGTATAATGAAAGAAAATAGTGAATAAGACATGCCATTCTTAGGCATACGTATGCCTAATGATGGCGAGTATTTACTCAGCAGGTATTACAGGTATCATCCAGGAGTCAACGTTATACAAGGCCAGCGATACTCGACCTTATGCCTTACTCTCCCTTATGAAAAGACTTGCATTTTTTTATGGTAATTATTATTTACAATCGATTGATTACAATTCTACAGGAAGATGACTGCATGATTAATTAACGGCGAAAGTAAATTATAATTTCATGAGTTCATAGCGGCTAGACGCTAGATGCTCGTATGGCTGATCATGCACCACGGTTCCATATGTAAGGGTGCAGATTTGTTCAACAACCCCAACAGATAGGACAGTAAGAGGTGGATCATTTTATCTTGAAACTCAAATTATTTATAACCCTTGTATTATTTATTTATCCTTGTATTCATATATTAATTAATTAATATGGTGTATCAAAACTTTTTTTCTCTAACTTAAATCATGCACTCAATAATAGGGTTCTATACTAAGAATAGCCATTTTATAGCAACTAACTAAAGATTAATTTCGCTCCTCCAGATGTGAGAACAATCATAGAATCTATTGTTACATCTGGACGTGAGCAGAGTTACAGAAGAGACACAATATAATTACTTCGGTCAAGTTCTGCCTTGGGCTATTAATCTTTGGAGAACGAGTTTATACTTCTTGTGGTACTCTTATTAGGATCTTCATCCGATAATTTTCAAAACATACACCTTTATTTAAACACCTTTAAGAAGCTACGTTTAAAGATTTACACTTATGTTAGGTATTTATTGATTGTTACCATTAATTTTAATTTGAAGAAAACAGTTTTTAAAACGCGTTTTTACAATAATCGTAAACCATTATTTTCAGATAAATTAAAACAATTTTTGTTTATTGTTAAGTAAATGATTATAACTAAAAATAAATACACTTTATTAAACGTAACTTTACTATTTTGCAATAATTTATTGATACAAATATTTTACTCATTTCAAACATTTCTACTCGTATTAATAAACCAGTGATATTCCTGCTTTCATAACTATATTATGTCTTGCCTCAATTATGATACCTCAAAATTAGGTTTATTCTTTTAAAAGAATTTTTCCTCATTACGTACCTACAAATTATTCTTTATAAAAACGCTGAAAATAATATTCAAGATATGTTTGGTAAAGTAATAATTTTATATACTATTATGAAACTATATTTATATTTTAGTATAGCTGTATCATTTTATGTTACTATCTTATACTTGTACGGTATATTATTTAAATTTATCGAGTAAACTTACAAGTAATCATACGTCAGGTTTTATACTTTCATTATTAACTATGTCATTGTTTGAGAAAATAAAGGGTTTTGGTGTTATTTCCTAAAACTATTATCTATATTTATACCGTATCATAAATTGGGTGATTGGATAAGGTATTAGAATAATGTCATTTTGCAATTTCAAAAATATTATATAATATGCCTTTTAAACTTTTGATAAAATGATAAACGGACATGTTTTTCATAAGAGTTAAAGTGCAAAAAACGTTGCACCACTAAAGATGGCGTAAGACTAAATATTGTTGACTGGAATGGGTTTTTGACAAATTTCAGATCGTGGTCAGCATCGGCTTTAATGTAATGTCAGATGATCGAAGAAGCCCAAGATAGGCCTGTCATAAGTCTAGTCTAAACATTAAAAGCTGCGGAAGAGTAATATCCACGTTTTCAGCCTTCTGGTAACTGACGAAGATTGCCGTTGTTAGTGAGCTTGCACACTTCTGAGAAATGCATCAGGATGTAATAAGCCCTCGGATAACCCTTTGAGTAATATTGAGGTTATTTGTTGGACGAGAATCATTACATGTGACCTCTGACCAAATAATAGTCCAAACATAGGACAAATTTGGGGTCCAAAAGTGAACCTTTTGATGGCGCTTCCCTGAAAGGAATGTGATAAAAAGATATCGCTTCTGGTACCCCTTGAACTGACCAGATTAATCTCATTGAGTGATTGTCGCAAGTAGCAGAGTGTTCCCCGCCTATTTGGAGAAATCTATACTTTTTTATGTAATTGTTACTATTGGAACTATTTCTTGGAATGGAAGAATACCGTTGTACCAGAATACGCTTATTTCTAATATAAAAACAAATATAAAATAATTTACAGAGTTAAGCCTTAAAATAATGAATCTGAAATATATTATTATAGAACATAATTAAAGATTGGTCCTAAGTAAGAAATTATACTACTAATTTAACTTAATCATGAAATAAAATAAATTTAGCGTTAGCGTAGGTTTATTTTTATATTGGCACTTGAGACTCTCTAAGGAAGTTTTAATTTAAAAGTTTTCTCGCTTTTGCAGCTTTGAATAATTTTACGCTTTATTGCCCATTAAACATTTAATTACTAAAGCGAAACAAAGATACTGTTAAAGGAATAATGAAAGTTAAATATTGTGTTGTTTTACGAAACATTTTGTTTCAAGACAACAACAACCATTCATTATTAAGATAATAAAAATATAACTTTGTATTCCTGGACTTGTTTGTTTCCAAGCACATAATGGATTTACAATACTTAAGTATCAGGCCTGACCTTGATACAGTGCTCTTACATTTATTCCAAGATGAATGGTGACACAAGTGAATATTGCTTATTTTGATATATAATTAACGAAACATTAATTCAGCATCACACGCTTACAAACAATTGTTTATACTTATTTCTTTACCATAACTATATACATAAATAAAGAATTTTTAATTATAATACGTAGAATTAAATCTCCTTTTAAAATTAATATTATGAATTTGAAGGAAGTCAATTTTATTATTAGTTTCATGAGTCCACGTGAACTTACAAGAATTTAAGGTAGGAATTTAGAAAATTCTGTAATTTTGTAAAAAAACGGCTTAAGTGAATTATGAGATTTTTAACAATAAGAAAAATGAGCTACGGCTTTATGAGTAACATTCCTATTATCTCTATCAATCCTTCTAAGAGAATTTATATATATATATATATATATATATATATATATATATATATATATAGTATATATATATATATATATATATATATATATATATTCCTATACTAAGTATTTAAACTAGTTAGATTTAACAAATTATAATTTTATTGTAAATTTGACGTCTCTAGTCCAGTCCGCTGTTCAAATAATGACTGAGAAAGTCACACAGGAAATGATGTTTTTTAAATATCTATTACAGACGAGGCAGATCGCTTTATTTGCCCATCGACTGTTTGGATCATATATACACTTTTAAATTTTTATTATAAAATTTGTATTTTTCTACAACAATTACAGTTTTCAGGCATTTTTGATAAAACTTTAAATTAACCAAACTAATTATCCAATCACTCTCCTAGATATATGAAAATCGTATAGTTCTAGATAAGACATTATTCTCCGGTGTCTGTGTTTCCGACATATACAGAGACATCCATATTTTTCCAGCTTTTGACGAGTTATATTAATGTCTGTGATCCATATAGTATAAGAAGAGACTTGGACACAGCCTCCTTAATTAGATATTCATCTATAATTTATGTTCTAGTACACTTAAACACAAATTCCTATTTAGTTATCCTCCAAAATTTCTGTGTTATTTACCAATTGCGTGATCCAGAAAGATTCTCCTAGTTGAAAAATTACAGATAATATACTCTTAATGAATCCAAAGTTTAAGTGCACTTAAAGAACTTATCTGTCTCTCTAAGTTAACTTTCTTATGGCATTTCCAAAGTTTCATGAAGTTGACAAAGTAAATCTTTCATCTTTAGTGTCTCGCACGATAAATAATCTGGAAGAGCACATAAAACCCGAGTAAAGCATGAAGCACATTCTGTTGTCAGCCTCGTGACACAAACAGTATATTTCCCTTAACTTTTACTTTGGTAGTGTACTAAATTCTGCTCCCGATGCAACATCCCGTCACAACACAATCTGTTCTTTCCTTCAGTTCTGTGAAAAAAATTTTGCCCTAAGCACATAACGTCTTATTATTGGTCGCTAATTAAATTTTGTTTTTTAGAATTGCCTTGTTAATATGTTACCATCAATCAGAGTTTATGTAACTAAAATGAATCTCACGTTTTAAATTGTGTGCTATTCTTGTATAGGGGACTCAGAACCTAATATAAATTAACGAAAATGTAGGTAAATTTATAGAATAATTATGTGAACAACTAATATATCTTTACCAGTATTTGTATATACTTTCTTCCTCATTACACTTCAAAAGCTTGTTCTATATGATGAGTGAATAGTTTATAAACATTCATCTAAGAGTGTAGGGTCAATATTCCATAGTACGTTAATGAATTTTGGGGATAAATCTGACAACTGCATTTATGAGAAATGATATGCGAGATTAGGTAATATCGCAATAAATGTATGTCACATAATGTGTCGCTCAACAGGCTTCGCTTAGGTTGAATATAACATTTCAAGTCTATAATTCATTTTATTCTATATCCATTTGCAAGTATACTAGCTAGTTTTTTTCAATATTTGAAGTAGAAAAATGGAACAGTTGAGAGCGCCTTGGAGTACAATGAATGTATATACACACAAATATCGGAATTTGTTTGAGTAATTTTAATATCTCCTAAGAGGCCAGAGGAGCAGGGCTCTAGCTTGGTAGCCGATCTGTGACTCTTTTTAGTAAGAACTTATGACATAGCATGAACATCCATATTAAAGTTCATGACATTTAAATGATTAGTTTATCAGATTTAATAGCTATATGTGTATGAAATGAATAAAAGTCAATTTTAATTCTGTACTATTATTCCTTTTATTTGGTATTTTCAAAATAGTATTACAAATTCAATAACTGGACTGTAACCAGTTAGTTGTGAGTAGAATTTTGTGTAAAGAAATTATGAAATCGGTTAAAAAACTGTAAAACACTAATGTTTTTACTACATATAGACATTTTCTGAATTTACGTCGCTTGAACGAAATCTTCAGATTAGTTTTAAAATATATTTATAGCTAAAGTTAAGACAACTCTCACGTAGTTTAAAAACTACATGTTTTCTATGTAAGGGAATCTAATTTACTACATAAACAAATCGAACGTTATAAACCTGCAATTCTCTGAATAAAAATCCCTAAGATTGGAGTTCAGATTTATCTATTTCTGATAAGAATTCATTGAAACCTTCTTTCCAGATAAGAATGTACTTTGTGAAGAGGCTGTCTGATAAGGAGTATATTTATGGACACTGTAATACTACATCCTCCGGCTTTCTTATCTCTCCTTGTATATTTCTTGTATCTCTTAGTATGATAAATGAGTTGATTTTATATAAAATTTTTAGACTTGCGGAGCCAATTTCCACGCTATATTTAGTATTTAAATTTATTGTACATAGAACAGATGAAAGTTTCAAGTTTCATTGGGCTTATACTTTGTTCTCCAAGAATATTTTTTTTCGTTTGTTTGGTGTTAGTCTTTAACATAGAAATATATGCATTAAAAACTTATATTGTAACTGAATTTAAAACGTCAGCAGTAAAGTACCTTATCGCATGATTATTATTTCAAAACACTAAGTTTTATTTATTTAATTATTTAAATAAACGTTGCCTTTTAATGTAAATGTTATTACATTTTACACCGAGCGGTTTTGCGTCTGTTTTGTCCTGATATTTATAATATGAGTTTAATTCCTTCAGCTCCACATATTAACCACCACATACATATTAATTATTCAATAAAAATTAAATAATTTATAAGAGAATATTTCATTTCCTCATTTCCACAAGTCATTAGTCGTTTTTTGTGTTTTTGTATCCAAACCTGAACGGTAATGAAAATTATTGTATTTTGATTCATTTGAATTCTATTCTCCAGCACAAAAGGAAAATTAATAACAAATAGGTAAAGCTTAAAATAAATACCAACTATGAAGTTACGCAAAGAATATACAAGGTAGACTATGTAATCTGGATGAATGAAGAATGTAAGCTGAGATTTGGGAAACTTTGCGGACATTAATTAATCTGAACTCACGAGTTTCTATAATCTCTATTACCTTTAGTGTTACGTTGTTAATTTACGGATGGAACTGAATATTGTAATAATGACAGCAATTTCTTTGAGGAAAATAAAGAGTTTGTCGTTTCTCTTTTATATTATCGCGAGGAACATTTCCTAGTCTTAGATTATAAGTATTGATTGTCAGCTAACGTCATAAATTAAAGTTCATAAAGTCGGGTGTATTTACCTGTCATCATAACAGTGAATTACGCCTTTTAAATATTGTTAAAAATGGTATGTACTTTAAAAATAAAATAGGAACGAAACAACCTTGAGAACAATATCAATGTTGGATAACGAATCCTTGTATGAGTTTTTGAAGCGTATATGAATGGATACTTCTTTAGTTTATATTTTAACGAATAAAAATTCTTTTAAAGGGTTTTCTTTATTTTGGAGGGCTTTTCGTCCTGTTTATTCATTAAATGCAAGAAATGGGCAAATTTCTTGGGATGTCTTTAATTAAAAGAAATATTTTCTTTTTCTCTAACTGAGGTAAGACGAGGTTTTATTGCCGCTTCGGGAAATCTTTCGATGAAGTGCGGTTTGGAAATTACCTTATCTAATTTTAAACATTATAAAGTATGTACTTGATGAATTAAAATTTCTAAAAAATACTTCAACTTACTTCTAAATTTATGTAACCATTTTACAACAAATCTCAA
The DNA here is from genome assembly GCF_021130785.1 of Homalodisca vitripennis. Taxonomy (NCBI): domain Eukaryota; kingdom Metazoa; phylum Arthropoda; class Insecta; order Hemiptera; family Cicadellidae; genus Homalodisca; species Homalodisca vitripennis. The sequence goes on from NC_060207.1 coordinate 229,752,812, forward strand.
TTGTTCTCAACTATCTATTCAGCTACAGACATATTGGGAACAAAAATTGTGATCCTGTCATCGCATTCCTGTTTGTTATAGTGAATATTGTTCAGTTTTTTCAAATATAAATTGCATATTTCATGTTGCACTAAATACACTGGCTGAAGTTTCATTGCTAACAGTCTGTGCTTTGTTATTATTAGTTCTAACACTAATCTCAGTAATATTTTCTGAACACTGATAATTCTCTAACAACTGAGTCTCTTAACAGGATTTCAGACATTTGCCATCTTCATATGTTACAAAAGAGTATAACACTACGTTTCGAGGATTGAAATCTACCCACTTCCTCAGGTGTTCAAAAGATCCTATGTACAATTAATGTTAGATTAATTATTAAGTAATACCTGATGAACTACATGAAGTCCAGACTGGAACTTCCATTGCTTCACCTTCGTTGGTTCGGGCGTGACGTATTTGAGCTCTTTGACCCTGTGAAGAGACATCGCTTTAGTTCAATCTCTCCGGGGTTTTGTCCAAATAATCGCACTTTTATCCTGATATTTTATTATAACACAAATACAGTATTATATAGTAAATTCGTTACAGTTAATTTATATGTATTAATGTAATCTCAACTAAAATTTAAACCTTTTACTCGAACCTCAGTTATTCGCTGTAGTTGGAAAATGCTTTCTGGACTGATTTTTTGTGCGTTTTATCTTCAGTCAAACCTGGTACCGTCAGGTTTATCGGATTTTTTTTTACACTGTAATAGGGTGATTTTAAGTTTAAGCCTAAGCATAAAGTAAGGCGTTTTAAAATTAGGGACATCCTCTGTGCAAAACCTGTTTTCGCCCACCGCTGGCATCTATTAGATGACTTGGATGGTGTATGGTGGGCGTAACACGTAGGATCTGAGTTAGAGCTTGCACAGTTCTAAATTCTGTCTCTGAGAGTAGCACTTTTTATCAGTTCTGTTGGCATTGAACTGTACCTACAGTGCTTCTTATAATGTTTGATAAGATCCTCGCACAGGCCATGAAAACGGTAGAATAAAGCTAAATAGGAATCGATCGGGTTCTCTATTAAAAAAAGTTACATGGATACACCTACCGCTTTCAGATGATTATTGAACCATAACGGTGAAGCACTCTTTTGTCGGTGAAACAAATTACTTTCCAGCTTTAAAGCTATTGGCAGTGGAGACCGAAAGATTAAAGAAACAAATGAGAGGTCACGTGATATATCGACCAGCTGTGTTCTCCCACAGAACAGCAGCGGCCTCTCTGTCTTAGACTCCATCAGCTGTGCACCGCTGGTCTGTCATTAGTGTTAAAACAGTACCGTAAAACAGTTTTTTCTGAGAACTATCTGCTGTATAGCATTAAAACGCTTGAGCTCTCATTATTGTTTTAAAGTGTATTTTGATCAAGTATTTACTAATAGATAATTAAAACGCCGATCAATACTGTGGCAGTTGGTTTATATGAACATTGAAGTTTATGTCTGGACTAGTGGTTACCCACGACTTTATTGTTCGCGATTTCGTACTGAATAACAGGTACGTCATTGGCATGACCTCTTTAAATGGATTAATAAGCACTCCTGAAAAAAGTAATGGTAACTGAAATATACTGATCAAGTGTTTTACAATAGACAATTACCAACCTTAGAATGAAGAGGTATGTTACAATTCAAAGCAAAATCTGTAAATTGAGTAAACAATGCAAATGCTTTGAATAAATGTGACAGTTTCGAAAGTTCAAAGTTACTTCTAAGCTTTCTCGTTTTGATAAAAATATTTAACGAAAATGTATTCTTAAACCGGTCATGCATTTACACTTAAGAATGTACATAAATATAATTATAAAAGAATCTTTCGTTACTTTTCTAAAGAGTTGTAATTTACTTTCGTTCGTTCGCTATATATCTTGAATTTGGTTAGATAGGTATTACTCTGAATAGTTCAAAGGAAATAACTAATCCATCCAATAAAATTACAAATAATAACATTCAAAGGTCTTTAAAACGGATTCATAGTAAAGCAGGTACTCAATGTAAGAGCTACATTTAACGTAGGTGAGGGTTTCTTCAATAACTGATCTCAAATAGGTTCTAATATAGACTAATGTGATTGTGCCATTAGATGAGTGGCACATTGATAAAAATTAAAATTATCTTGCCCTGATCACAGAGATTGTTTGCCACGTTACGCTGAATCTGCAACAGAGTTGATCGTATCGCATTTCATGTTACAACGAAATTATTTCTGGTTCGTAAATAACATATTTAGTAATAACTAAGTAATTATATTTCTTAGTTTTATTCGACCGAAGTCATGTAAAGTTACGGTTTTTAAAGAATACGTTGAAACATTTATTGTTAATAAAATTAAAATCTATGGTACCCCATCATCGTCAGTCAATATATAATAAACCAAAACTCGCATAGCCTGTAATAAATATCTGCTTGTAAAGGTTGGAAAGGAAATGTATTTGTATTAAAATTAGATGAAACAATTACGATCAATATGTATTTTTTTATTATAGGTTACCATCTGTTTGTTAATCTAGTGCTTTTTTCTTGTCGAAGATATTTTTACCAGAAATAGTGTATAAGGAAAATAACTTCAGCAAATAAGTTACTGTCATTTACTGAAATACTTTTAATCAGCAATAAACAAACAAAGGTTATGGTTTTCACTATTATTTGACATTCTGCCAATCACGATGTAATCTTACCCTCTTAAATTACAGTTATAAGTGGATATGCAATAATTTATTTCCACAGTGAGGCCGAAGTATATCAATATTGTAGTTATTAGCCTTATTTAGACGGAGTTCAAACCAGGAAACAGTCGACACTCAATAATATAAAGATATTTGGCTGTTAGTAAGGATATCCAAAAATGGTCCTGACGAAGGTCATGATTTTCAAACCTTAGGAACGGTATGAGACAGGTAAAGGTAATGGTAATTGGATGAGTACTTCTTTCAATCCTACAGTTATCTTGCCGTTCTATTTCCTCTGTAGGACTGTAATCTTACGAAAATGATGTAGTGAAAAAGAATACAGTATAGAAATGGGAAGTTTTGAAATTAAAATGACCGATCTCAAGTTAAAATCTCAATAGTATGTAGATTGCTAATTTAGGGGTATTGTAAATATTCGAAGATAATACCACTATATACAGCGCTCTCATACTGAGAGAATCATAAGCACCTATTTTAGTGAGATGAGGTGGGACATTCCCTTAATTACAGTCAATAATTGGTTTTAATGTGTTTAGGAATATCTTAAGTCCAATATGTAAATAATTCTTATCTTGCTTTATAATTAAATCGCAAGTAAATTTTTTTTTTTTGCAGTGATAAAAGATTGCCGAATAGTTAGAGGCTTTACTGAACATTATATGCTGCTTCAAAAGCGCCATCTTCTGTCCGGGTAGATGTTCTAGTGACGCCCAAAACTCGAGTATGATGTCTTCAGAGTCTAACCATCCCGATAGGGCTTGTGATTACGCCCTAGATGGAATCTTTTAACTTTCAAAATTAATGCAAGCACAACTTTGCTTCTGTAAAATGGTAAAAATATATATCACGGGTAAAAAATCAAGAACAAATATGTTTTATATTTTCTTTTCTTTTGATTCGTCTAAGCTAATTTCGGTTTTGCAGTTAAATAAGTTTGCGAAACTGCAATGTCACACAACTATTTGTACAAAACGTGCAAGTAGTATTTAGTGTGCCTATGAACTGGCCACTTAAACATACACCTCTTGCTATAATTACTCTACATATTATACAATTAAGTCAATTCATCAAAGATCTATAAACAATTAGTAACCGCAATCAACTTGCAATTAACGCCATTACGATTTAGTGTCCGGTGGCGGAAAGAAGAGTCCCTGGTGTACTGACTGGAACATTACCACTGCTTCACCATAATTGACTGTTTGAACTTCAGTTGAATATTTAATTATAGAAATTGTATATTCGCAATTAGGTTTTGACAAAAAATATAACTATATTTTCTAAACAGTTCTGGAGATTCATGTCAGGCTGTGAATTATGACTGAAAACCATAATTCACACGAAATATAAATGAAATTTTATGTTTTAATAGTAACATTTCCTTCTAAATGTGTTCAGATATTTATTACTTTTGTATCCTATGTATATGTTCTGCATGTCTCGTTTAACGTAGTTACGTTATTGATAGAGAAATTGTTTAATGGAGAAGTGAATTTTGTTAATGAAGATCTCGTAACATAGCGCTACTGATTTTTTTGTATTACTGAACGATGGAAAATGTGCAGAAAATCCTGTTTCCTTCACAGACTATACTGCTATCTCAACACTACATAAATATTCAAGTCTTCCATAAAACATGCTAAAAAAAGTTATTATGTCCATTCTCTATGCGTCATATAGTCAAATAGCTCCCACCTAACTTGTAATGAGCATTCAAACTGGTTTTTATTTAAATCGATTAGGAATTTCATCTAAGAATAAATTCGATCTTCATTTACGATAGTTTTGGTGGACGTTCAAATGGGAGGCTATCAAAATAAATTGGTTAAAATATCTAACAATAATTATTTCTCGAATAGTATTTCTTTTGAATTTACACACTCCAAACTGACCGTCAGATAAATAAATAATAGTTACACCATCATCATTAAACTAGATAAAGAAAGCGAAAGTCACTTCCAGCCAGATAGAAGGTCTTTATAGTCTGCAATAAGCAAAGCATTTATTTCGTAATGGTCACAATCATTCTTATATCCTATCATTTTATGATTCTTCTTACTGGGCTTAAAAACAGTAACTAAATTTTTTTAAACATTTAACATAATTAAAATCATTTTAATTTGTGTAATTGAATAATCGATTTTCTTTAAAAACAGCTTCACTCACTAACTAAGTTAGAATCAGTAAAGTTATACATTTACGATTTGAAAATGAATTCGATAATGAGCTTATCTTCAAATAAATATCTCAGTAATAATAATGGTAGTTTGACTATATTTTAATCTGAATCCTTCAAAAACAAGTTTATGAAACTCCTGCTGTGCTCGAAAAAAAATGCTTGTTAAACCGCCTATAAATAAATTATAAACGAACCGATCTTTATATAAAAAATTAACACATTTTATTGAAATTAAAAATTAATGATTAAGAATTACAATTTATACAGGCACGCAATTTCAGTAGTCATACTACTCCAAATAAATGAGACTCGTACAGAACTCTGGGAACCCTTCCAATTATGATGAAGCATTCAATTATTTCGCTTGGTGACACGCTTAATACGTCATTCATGAGTGCTAATTGGTCCGGACGAGATTCATATTAATTACACTCATCAGGCGTTTACGTTATCAACCGTGCTTGGAGCATCAGGTCTTAAATTTTGCTTGTTTTTCTCTTTCTATACATAGAGAGCTACACTACTGTCCTTTCCACATCCTTCATCTAGTGATAATAAATACCCCGTTATATGTATGTTTCCTGCATATTCACAACCGCCTTCATCGTATTACCCCAGATATACCTTTTGGTAGGATTACAGTGGGGTGGGGTGGCTGAGTGTGGTGGGATGAGGGGGTTGTGGGTCAGAGATATATTGCCAAAAACGAGATTGCTATTATACGCAATAGAAAACAAATATTATTAAAATTATTGTTGGATGTCTATAACAAAAGAAAATATGTACTTACGAAGATTTATGCAAAGTATTGTGCAAAATAAATGTGGCATATTAGTACGTTTAAGTATATAAGGCCATCACACCAATTTCTCAAACTGGAACTCTAATAGAAACGCGTATTTAAAATTTGTTTAATTATTGATTATTATGTATCAAAATAATTTATAATTAATAAAGTAATCAAGTAAACCAGTAGGTCGAGGATGATGGATACTTGCACAAGTAGAACGGCGACACACGACGGTTCATGTATACATAGTGGTTGTTATGTTGCAATAACCTAGTAAACTTGTTATATAGCAGGAACTTGATGCTAACGAACTTCACTTTAGATTGACTATAACCAGCTCACAGTTGTGTCAAATTGCTCCAAACAAGAAGGAACTAATCGTTAATCTGAGATATTAATTATTCTCATGTGATTGAAACAATATGGTCCATTAACTTATCTTACTATTGCAAATGAAACTCTTATGGTTAAACCAAATTCGATTTTTGATCAGTAGGAGAAAGACCGTCCTCATGAACCTGTGTAGTGATAGGTCTTTATTATGACAGAATACGATGGGAGAGGAAGGGTTTTGTATCAAACATGGTGGTTAAACACTGGTGGTTGAACTTATGGTTGTTCTGCTTGCACACGAATACTTGCTTATAATATCACAGATAGCGTGGGTATCAAAGTTACTTTGACTTTACTTAGTTGATATATCTAGCTTCTGAAGCAACATAAACTACTTGGCTAAATGTTGCAGAATAACGTATGGGAAGATGTATAGCAGTATGGAAATAATACTTTACAAAGTTCTAAACGAGTATCCAAGATTAAGCTGATAAATAAATACAATAATGAAATTGCGTCCAATGAAAAAAAACCTGGCAACCTGTAATTAAAAGCTATGATGAAATTATAAAGAACTTGCTACTTTAATGAAATATATTCGATATAAATATCGTTGTTGAATAGGTCTTCATTTGATGGTGTAAGAAATGGAGGTACATCAAGGGGTAATTTTTTATTCTTGAGCATTTTTATGTAAGCATTTTGCTCTCAAAATGTCATCTTCTTGCAAAGAGAAACGTAAAAATACAAATTATCAATATATTAGCCAATGACTAACACCGAGGATCGAATACAAATAGGATCAAGTTTCAATGAGTTTATTGATTTCACAGGCAGACGAGCGATGTATTCGTATTTCCACACGTAACATTATTGCCAATTACTTACACCCAATTGTCAGTTCCCACAATCTGATTACAGGGAAATGTGTATTTAGTATAAAGCGTTAACAAGTATAACTTTAGTTACTTGTACGCCTACTGCCCTACTCCACCATCAAGAGAGAAATTATGTTACTATATTTGCTCTTCAATGCACAATCACATAGAGCTATACTGGCATAGCAAATGATTAAATATTTTAAGGCCATAATGTAAACTAGAAGGCCATAATGTAATGTAGTGTCTAGTCTGTAGTCTTCAAATTGGTGTAACCGTGCGGGTCTTAATCGTTCACAAGTAAGCATTCCTTTACGGAATATCAATGCTTATATTTAAATAAAAAAATCACTCTCTAAAACTTTCAATTATTCATAATTCTGGCCCAATACACTTCAGTCTCATTTCAGTAAAAGGTACAACAATTTATAATTAAAAGTTACCTTAATTATGGACCATATAGACTTAGTCAAATTGATAACCTACCAAAAAAATATGTATGCCCGCAATATATTCTTTAAAGATTATAAATGGAACTAAAGGTATTACATCAGAAAAATAACCAGAAACACAATGTGAAGAATGTAAAATACCTTACTTATTACAGTGTTAAAAGTTAGAATGAAAATTGTATTTTTGCTCTGGATTTATAAATTTAAACTTATATTATCCAACCCAATTAGATTTTAGGCCAAACATCAATCACGACCCTTTAGGCTTTAACACTTGATGTCAGCGTTAATGTTGAGTTTGCTCCAGTTCACCTTCCTCTCAGTTCAGCATCTTAAATCTGACGCTGTCACACACTTGACTCCTGGAATCTGGAGTCATGTTCGTCTGCAGAGATCCATAAAAAACTCGATGGCAAAGAAGTTTGCAACTAACTCTTTGCATACTATTATATGAGTATTTTTTGTATGTTAAGTAACAACAATTTGTCATTTCCAATAATAATTTATTTCATATTAAATGTATAATTTTGTAAATAATGTTGTACTTTTTCATCAATAGTGTGATTAACAAAATTTAAGTTCGTATAAGCTTTAACATAAAGCAAATGCACAAATTGTAATTAGTAAAAAGTATATTTACATTTATAGTCAGTTCTCTTGTATTAACCTCTCAAACATAGCTCTAAACTAGCATGATGTTATCTTACTAAAACTGAGTTATCCCTTTATAGAACTGTCTGTCCTAACCTTAGAAAGCAACGTTTACAGTACAAACTAACAACTCTCCCCAATTACACTTTACTTATAACCGACGCAAAGAAATCCTCTGCTCAGCCAACGTCTCGAGCTCTCGCTCCGTGAAAGACCACCTAATGAGGCGTCAGATTGAATTTGAAAGAAACAACATTTATATTTTCCCTCCAACTCTTCCTCAGATACTTTCAGGCAAAGGGCCTCACTTTAAACATTTTTAATGTGTTTTTATCGAAGTCGTTAATGAAGACGAATTTAAAAATTGTATAAGTAGAAAAATGACTTACAAAACTGTTAAATAAAGAAACTTCAAATGTTAAAACATTAACTTTTGATATTTTGCTGAATGATTGCGAACATTAAGTAATACATCAAGCATAATTCGTTTAGTATTATTATCTGACTTCAATTACTTGTTTTAAATCACAATAATATTAAATTATTAGTAGCCTACTGTCTAGCAGATTTGTCTGTCCCTCTGAGATATGGGATTTTCTTGCAGACTTGGGATTATGTGGACTTAACACAACCTCAGTGTTTTCCCACGTCTGTCGAGGTCTTTCGACCAACAAGTATAGCAAAGGTTTTCCAATAAGAAGTTTACCTTTGTGGTTTGGCATCTGTAGGGAAGTAACATAGTTAATATGTGCTGGCTGTATTTGAGAATTGGCCTTCCAAAGGTAGGAGGAGTACAACACATGATGCGTAAGCAACACGTTGCTTCGCTGAGGTTGACAAAGTCCTTTATATTTTTGACTAGCCAGGGGCTGTCTGAGCTTTGTTATTTCACCATTAATACTTTCATCACATATGAATCTGTATATGACAGTTTCCATAAGTGCAGATGACCATTGTTCAACTGTAACTTCTTGGTGTAAAATCTTTTCTATTTGTGAAGGCATTTAAAAAGTCAGTAACGTTCAAAATAAATATATATATATATATATTAACTCAGTCTTACACTTAGGCTAATATATTACGGACCTAATAAAAGTTTGAATCTTTAAATTTACTCGTTAACCAGTTAACCTTTTAAATGCCTAAATGTTATGATCGATAACTGAAATACTTAATTCGTGTTAAATATTAAACTCCTGGTAACTTAATATTTTGTTATATTCAAATATATAAATATAAAATGGAAGCGAGAAGATTTTCCATATTTCAATATGTTTTATGAAATGGGGTAGAAAGATTTTAATTAAATATTTAAAATACGAAACTCAAAGTTGTATAGAAGTCAAACGGGGATAAAAAGTATTAAAGAGCCGTTTAAATTATTCCTTCATTGAATCCCATTGTCATAATTGTGTTTCTGTTAAATCATTGATTAAAATCACTGACCCAAACCAACGCAACAATTTATTTTATTACAAAAGTTTGGTTATAAATATATAAAAGTAGCAAATTTATTTATTACTTTCCTCTTCAATTACTTCTGGATTTAAATATTTTTAATAAATAAAGACTATATACTATAAGTATAGTGTTTCATTAGTGTATCGATAATATTTAGATGAATGTTGAGCTACATTTTGTGTATAATTGTTTTTAGCCCAAACTCGGCATAAAATATATATTTAATGTACACTCTCAGGACGATTTTAGTGTATAATTTAAGAAATTAATTATTAAAAAAATAACTAATAAGTGAAGAATTGTGATTTGATACAAATATTAAACAAGTTTTAATGTAAAACTGAGAGAACTTTCGAATTAGAGATTTCATCTTCAGGCGAGTATACAAATAAAAAAATAAAAGGCAATTAAGAATAAAGGACACGAAAAAATAACTCTTTTCGCTAATAAAATATATTGACCTACCAAAAATGGTGAAAAACAGAGATACCTGCAGACGAAGTGCTCAGCAACAACGTCAAGCTAAACCACGCCTCGGTTTGTCGATTACGGTTGACCTGCTAGATGTTGTGATGTATTTACAATGTGTATGAGTATGAGATGAGTGATCGCTGCTGCTTACAACCTCAGCATGTGGGTGGGTGAACATAGCAGCAGCTGACACATTATTGGTTCAGTTGACATTAGTTACAATATTGGACTAACGCAGTCAGTTCGGTTGTAGCGGCCACAGCAAACAGCAAATTTGATTTCTGGATGCCACCATTTGTCTCTGTATCTGTCCGGATGAATTGTTTAAATGTCCATAGGTACAGTTACCTATATACTTATTCTTCTTCCTTTGTATGGCTAAATATTTTAAAGATATTCCTAACCAAATATGACGTGGTTTTATTGTTGGTAAGCAAATCTGTACCATCATTTCGGTACGGGATTTTTCATTAATGTAACAAATTCTTATCCGGAAATGTGTTTATTTGTGTGTTTATGGTTATTTTAACAAGTATAGTCAAATATGTGAAACATAATTCATCACTACTTTGAAATGTGATGATACGTGATTAAATAATTTGCTCATTGTTACTTTAAAAAAATACAAATGTAGATCAAACTTGTATTTCTTAGGCAACCAAAAAAGTGAATAAGTATGTGAATAGAAGTTATATTATATATATAGTTGTAATTTGAAAATTACTTAAAACTCATTAAGTCTGTAATAAACATTAAAATCCGCTAGCTAAGCTACTTGTGAAAATTCTTTTCCAAAACCAAAGTGATGTCGTCAACATAGGTACAACTTAAAATTAAAATTTTTATAGTTTACTACCGAAAAAGCCTGAGATGAATATTTTTACAGATTCCTTTTTAAAATGCACCTTGAAAATGATATATATATATATATATATATATATATATATATATATATATATATATAATTTCCTTATTGTAATATAACACAATTAAATAAAAAACTTTATGCAGTACAACAAATTTACTACATTAAAATAACTTCAAATATGCTGTCAGAAAAACTGATCACGAATATCTACTAAGTGGCTTTTTTTTTCTTTTTTTTTGTAACAAAGGGCCAGGTTTCCTAGGCCTGGTAGTTGCCTCTCAGCCATCCGGCTTATTGTGCACCCTCTCCCAGGTTTAAGCTGTATTAAATCCCAGGCCTTTACAAAACCATGAGATCTTCTGAACAATGCTTTCCTGTTCCAACCCCTCTTCCGTATGCATAAGAACACCTAGGGATCTTGAGCGTTTGCTCTGTAATGCCGGACATTCAAATATGACATGCTTGGCTGTTTCGTCAGCCTCGCCACATTTCCTGCACAGTGTTTCCTGAACTGGAATACCTATTCTGTTTCAGGTGACTTCGGAATATCCAATGACCTGTAATAAAACCAGTCACCTTTCGGATCTCCGTTCTACTTCATTCTAAGGGCATCTGCTGCAATGTTCCTTGATGGTCCCTTGAGCATCCGCTTTGCTTGTATATTCCCCTCAGTATTTCTCTAATGTTGAGGTGTTTGTTAACCATCCACTTGGTAACTGATCTACGTGCTAAGTTAAATGAGACCCCACACGTTGGTTCAGGACCGGTAAGAGGACAGTTGGCTCCCAAGTTAGGCACAACTGTCTGCCCCTTCATTGCCTGTGATTCCTCTATGTCCAGGCACCCAAGTTAGAATAACTTTATTGGTTTTCGCCAGCAATTTCATGACCTTATGGCATTCCCAGACTGTCTTCGAATTACAGTCATGGTTGGCCAAGGCCTGCAGAGCAGCCCTGATGTCCGAGCTAATGTAGATGGTTTTGCCTTTGTAGCCCCTTTCCACATTAACTCTTGCACATTCTGCAAGGGCTTATAACTTCAGCCTGAAAGACAGTTGCCAGTTTACCTAGGCTAAAGCTGACTCCCCAGACCCCTGCCCCAGTACCCTTTCAGAGTCTTTGACCCGTCCGTGTACCAGGGTAGAGCCTTCTTCATGTAGTCAGGCTCACCTTTTGACCATTCCTTCCTTTCAAAAATGTTGACTTGAAATGGTTTTTCTCAGTCCGTAACCTTTGCCATTCTGTCAGACATCATTTCTAGAATATCCAGTTTGAGAATGTCAACGATCTTGGAGTGCTTACTAGCATGGTGATGATGCCAGTTCTCATTGCACTTCAGTCTGTAGGCAGCCATCCTAGCCTCTCCTATGACGAATATGTCTAGGGGTGGGAGGTTTAGCACTACTTCCATAGCAGCGGTTGGTGTTCCTCTCATGGCGCCCATTGTCCCCAAGCATGCCAAGCCGCTGTACCTTTGACAGGTTTTTTGCGGCAGTCACCTGTTGGACTTTTGGCCACCATACCACTGAGCCATACACCATTATTGGTCTGATGACTCTGGTGTACAGCCAATGTGACATGTCGGGTCTAAGCCCCCATGTGCATCCTACCGCACGTCCCACCATCATCAATGTAGTCTGAGATCGGCTGATTATGTATTCCAGATGACTATTCAAGTGAGTTTATCATCTAGTTTGACTCCTAGATATTTGAACTCCCTGCTTATCTGTATCTGGCCCCCACATAGGACTGGCTGTGTGATTTCCAGTTTCCTCCTACTTGTAAATGGTATCATGACGGTCTTCGAAGGATTCACTGCTAAGTGGATTACAAAGATATCAATTTTGGAAAGTGTTTCAGTGACATAGTACCTCCTTTCTTTTTGGCAGAAATTTAAACTCACATTACAACACACTCATGTTATATATGATCGTGTTGCTGAAACTATTTTTCCATCAGCCGATAAAGCAAGAGTTCCAGTCCGAGCTTGTTGTGACAAAGGGTTTACATGAAAAGTACATTTTCCGGATACCACGCGGTCACCCAATATAGCTTTTCTTTGTCGCAATCCTTTCAATCCGACAATTCCTGTCGCTGAGAACCCAACACGACGGGTCAAATTAGTCCATTCTCCCTTCTGGAATATATTTAAAATACGAAATACCGTTACTGTCATAATGCAAGGTCAAGGTAATGTTCAAGTAAAATCTAGGTTTTAAAATTTCAGATGTTATACTGATCTACGTAAGTAATATATTACACACTCAGAGGTTTGCTTGATATCATTAAGATAGTTATAAAACTTAGATATACTTACTTGCACATACTTATTTCTGGTTACTAGTGTTTGCCTGTAAATAGATTACGCAAACAATATTTAACGTGCATCACTGTTATTTTAAGGTAAGGCGCTGATAATACTATAAATATTGTGTATTTAGTGAGGTTTATCGGTATGTACACTCATGCTACATAGTGCTTAGTAATAAATACTCATGTTTTAATAAACTCTCCATAAAACCTCATGATAGAAAACAGTGGAATATTTAAATTTGTGTTAGTTTAAAACCTAAAGTGTTTATTATGCATTACAATAATGAATTAAAACATTATAATAATAAGTTATTGATTATCGTTTTAAAATAATCCATAACCTGATCACTTGGAGGTATTATAATGATATGGATTTCTTATTGATCACTGAAATAGTTTCTCTAAATAGGTTTAGCCCATTATTGTGCCTAATTGAGTGCATCGCCGGTAATTGCCAATTATAAGTGAATGATATTAGCTCATAATACCAGGTAAATCCTATCTAAAGTGTAGTATTATATGTCAAATATTAATTTGATTATAATTAGTTGATAAACATTTTTCTGGTAGATGTAGTTTACTTTCATGACGTAATCTCTAAAAGCTTTTAATTGAGTACTATTTCCAAGGAATATTTGATGAAATAATTGGAAATTATTTGGGGGTTTTGTATTGAAGTGATCTGCTAAACGCTGAGAGTAAATTACACTAATTGTCACAATTGGATTAAACATTTAACTATCAGGTAAATATGTTGTATTAATAAATATTATATCAGTATGACAATGTTTTAACTTTCATCGATTCAGAATTTATCTGTCCTTTTTGAAGTGTCTCAAGTGAGACGACAGTTATTTACAAGAGAAAAATGGAATTCTCATACATTCTAGAACGTTGGGATTTATTGTAATAATTCTTGTTTATGTACCTGTAACTCCAGCTACTGGAAAGCGCAGGATTATGGAAGGCTTCATGTACTTTATGACTTTAGTCTTAGCTGGCTACAAGACAACAGATTTACACAGGAACTGCATTACACCAATGTTTTAGCTGTAACCGCACTGTGTTTTTCTTTAATTATGAATATTTTACTATGTATGTTAGCACCGTCAAACATCTCCACTCTTTTTCATTCCTATTATTTATTTATAGGCGCATCTAAGAGTTCGATGCAACTAATGTCATCATGAAATTAGTATGTACAATGTATAATTAATTTTGCATATTTCATGACCAACATAACTTTTCGGCACAAAATCATTTTAGCGCTGTTAGTTTCCTTACCTATGAGTTTTCTTGAGACGAAACATGGTGTAGTGATACACATTACAAATTCAGAAATCCACGTATAAAATATCACGGAAGAGTATTAATTGTATATATTTTAGAATTCAAAATATGTCAATTGCTCTGGGAGCGTGATAACTATAATTAGGCATTTTCGAAATTTTGAGAAACGTATTCAGATAGAACCTGTATTGATTTTAATCAACTTTTTTATAGACACCTAACACCTTCTGATTTTCCATCTGCTTCCCGCCGCGTATCTCTCCGGGAGGTACGAGGAGGGGCGCACTCACTCCACTTCCACAACCGGTATTGCCCTTGGTCCTTGTCCGCCCTTACCAGTTCATTCCTTCGCCAAGCATCTACTTGGGCGACTATTGGTTGGCTCTATGTATTATTGTAACTAAACAAACACAGTTGTACAACAAGGCTAACATCACTGAATTTTTGCTAGCTTAAGTTAAGTACTTTTAATTACTTCTAATTAAATGATGAATGAAGTTATATGCATATAATGTTACAATAATTTGTTGCAAACAAATAAACAATTCAACACATGTTCAGTTTTGAAAAATATAATTAGCTAAATGAACTTTACCGCTAAAAAATAGTTTATTCTTCTCTGATAATAAAAAGCATTAATAAAAAAAACTATACTCAATTGAATAATAATTGTTTTTAATGAAAGTGGTAAAATCGGTGTCAGGTTGGAATAAATAGTCTAACCGTCACTTTAGTACCAATTTAAATTTGAATTTACTATACATTATGGCCGTTACCCACTATTTCCGCCATGCGTCTATAACGTTTATTCAAACCTGCTGCATTGTAACCCAACTAAGTAACAATTTAAAAATAAGATTACATTTTTTAATAATAGTTAATTATTTACAAATTTAATTTTACTTACAATTTGAATAAATATATATATATATAATATATATATATATATATATATATATATATATATATATATATATATATATATATATATATATATATTACAATATTGGCATATAGGCAACCTGAAAGCCATTCCTAAAAATAAAGTATCCTTTGGAAGGTTATTTTTTTATATTTTTATTTTGTTCCTTTGTAATAATTTATCTCTTACATACGGAACAGGTCGATCGTTGTAACAGCTTCCAGGTAATAGGAGGACCAAACATACAGTGTTAGAGTAAATATTCTCATACATAGAATGTATTGTATTAGGCTATAGTTAATTATAGATACCTAATTATTATTTAATATCTATGTACAGTGAATATGAGTGATTACTGCTGTTAACAAACTGAGCATGTGCGGCGAGGTTGGCAGCAGCTGACACATTATTGGTTGAGCTCACATTAGTCACAATATCGGATTAATGCAGTCAGGCCGGCTTTAGTGGTCGCGGTAATTGGCAAATTTGATTTCCGGACATCACCATTTGTTTCTGTGTTCGTCCTGATTCAATTAAAGTCTCATATTTATAACTACGGGAATAACAACAATCTATCACTTAAAGTCGTGTTGTGATCCTTAACTGGTATCAACTGCTTTCGTCAAACATACATTACAGAGTTAAATTTAAGTAATATTGTTTACACAGTGTAGGTTTTATTCCATAATGTATGTGTATCGTGATTTTACAATATAATCACAAGGCGTCAGTTCCTCGGTCACCAACCCTACATGTGACATGAAATGAAAGATAAAATATTGTGTAATAATACTTTCTGGTCTGTTTCTGAGCTACAATATATTATGGTAGTTTTTAAAACAACCAAATCTGTTTATTATAACGATTAAATACATTAAGGCCCTAATATAAGCAAATTATTATTTCATAGTAAAATAATAGTTCCAGTCCTTTATAATAGATATAAGCGTCGTAAATGTTTGATAACCATATGAAATACTATTAAAATGTACGTTAACAGTGCTATTAAGTTAAAGATAAATAAATTACATTAGAAATAAAAATATCGTGTCTGGAGGGGAACAGTGCTACTAAGTTGAAAAAAAATAATTTACTGCCGGAAAAAGAGCTCTTAAAAATAAGCTACTGAAATGAAAGATGTAATTTTTATTTAATATATTTCAGCTGTCAGGAGTCAGCAAGGATCCATTATATATTGTGTTTAGAGGCCGACTAGGACTAGAACAGCTGTTAGATAAATATTTTATAAATCATCAATATTATGCTGACTTTGATATTAATTTATATTTCATACTGAGTTAGTTCCAAACAATCCCCATACAAAATTCTCTATCGAATAATACGTTTTAAACTGATATACATTAGTGATAACTAGAATAAAGAGCCGTGGCATTTTATGCCCTTAATGACTTCTACGTCAATTACGAATGCCATGTGGTTTTGACAATATCAGTAGTTCTAATATGAACAATTTTCTTAGGCCCTAGCCTGGTAACATAGGTTCTCCTTGGTGTATCATCTGGTGCCCATGTATATAGTGTAGATATTGATAATCACATTAGTGATGATAGTTAGAAGCACTTTGAACCTTGATTTTTCTATGTTTTGCACAAGGAACTAAAGAACTATGGAAGGGCCATAAGTAAGGGTCCATGTGAATGTTGTGTTTAATTTCAGTTCACGTTCTTCTTAAAGCAGCGTCTGGAATCTGACGCTATCATTGAAGTGACTCCTGGCCGTAGTATTGGCAGATATCACAGCCCAAGTAGCACTGGATGTTGTGTCCCTTCAAATTCAAAACCAGGATTATTTATCATTTCAAGTAAGTTCGAATCATCTGGGAGAAAGTCTTAGATGATGGATAGTGCAGTTCCGTTTGCGATATATCGGTGACTAAGGCGCTTCAGCATTTAATAGTTTGCGATTTATCGGTGAATAAGGCGCCTGAGTACTCGGTACTTTGCGATATATCGGTGACTAAGGCGCTAATAGTTTGCGTAGCTCTCTTGCGATATATCGGTGACTAAGGCGCTTCAGCACTCAATAGCTTGTGGTTATTATTCAGATAGTAATCAAGGCTATTTTATTTCCCATAAAACAATATTTTTAAGAAATGCAATATTTAACACCTTATTCATATTTTTATCTGAAATTGTGTAACATCTCCACATATTGCCGAGTGGGAGCGCAACTTAAAAACAGAATATTATTGGAGATTTAAAACAGCCTAAATAGCATTCAAATTGACAAAATTTCTAGAAACTACTTACTTCTAGTTTTTTAGCTAATTCAAGAAGAATTATTAATAGTTATAATTATAATGAGACCATTCCTCTCTGAGGTGTTCACGTCACGATATAAACGTGGTTAATTCCAATTTGCAGTAAAGGTCTGATTGATTATATCGTCAGTAACGGTCAACTATAATGGACTGAGGGTAATTGCATTGTGCAGGGAATTAATCACGCTTGTTTATATTGCAGCTATCGACTATTGTACTTATTTTATTCGGTAAACAGTTGCTCTGAGTCTATAATAATTTTTATTGCCCCAGTACCAAGAAACTAACTAATAAAGAAACATTCCCGTAAGAAAATCTTTTCCGAAAGAGTTTGATCGGTTGTACCCTAATTTAACATGACAATTCTTTGTAAATAATAGTTCATTCATTTTGTAAGTAGTTTCCTACATGTGAACGATTTATTGCTACGAATGTACCATTTATCTTACCAATGTAATATCAGTACGATTTAATTTGCTCTTTGATAGCGTATGCAAATGAGAACAGATATAAAATCATAAACGAATTTAATGATTCCTAAAAAAAGAGAGTTATTTTTTACAAGTATTTATGTAGCTGTAACTCCAGCTACTGGAAGCAGGATTATAGAAGGCTTCAGGTACTTTATGGCTTTAGTCTAAGCTGGTTACAAGAGAACAGATTTACACAGGAAGTGCATTACGGCAATGTTTTGGTTGTAATCGCATTGACTTTGTAAGTTTCTCTTAGATGTAACTTTTATACAAGTATTGTAATAAAATACTCATCATAGATGAGAAAACCAAACCGAGCATATTTTTTGGAGCTGATGGTAATTTGTAAGCGTCACTTCTATTGAAACTTTTCAATGTGTAATAAATTGTATATTTTGAATCATTTTATTGTTGCATACTATACAGTCGGTAGGAACATGTTTTTCTTCAACCGTAATGAAATGACGATAAAATAATTAGTGAATTCAATTTAATCCAATATTTAGTATAGTCAAAGTATCATAATGATGAATGATTAATGACAAAAATGTACAGATACCTGATTTAGCCTAAGACTCCCTGGGCAGTCTAGCGGTTCTCGGGTTAAAACGAGAAACGCGTTGAAGGAGGTCGTGGTATAATAACAAAACCGATCAATTACATTACATGAAATAAACAATTAAATGGTCGTTTAAAAAATTACACGCCTAATTTAATGACTTGCCGAATTTTTATGCCGCACAGTTCATTAAAAAGTTCTCATATAATTATAAAATAACCTAATCAAAACAGTTGTACCTTTCTTTCCAAAAGAGTTTTTAATCGGATTGCAGGTTTCAGATTTAAGAATTTCGAAAGTTTTGTTGAAAAGTATAAAACAGCATCATTAATCTTTTTATCTACTTAAAATCTGCAAGTTATCGTTTTTAAATAATTTTATGCAGAAATAAACAAGTTAAGATCTACCGTTTAGCTTGTGATCAGCTCTTAAATTAGCGATCTATAATTTTTATCCGAGAATACTTCTTATCTCAACTTTACGATTTGGATTATTGTATTTCTCAGTTTTTTCAGAACCCATTACACAATGGTGTAACAAACAAAGTAAACACTGGAAGCCTTTGAATTACGTTTTAAAAGAGAGTAACAAACAAGTTTAATGTATACAAGTCAAAAAATAAAGGTACAAAGCTCTTACATTTTTATATTTATAAACAGTTATGTAAAAGTGTAAGTTATGTAATCTAATATTATTTCCCTTGTTATTTGGAAAAAAATCAACCTAAAATGTATGAAATTATTAAACTTGTTTCTGTATTTTAAAACACAACAAAATAAATTCATTTAAATTTTGTTTGGTAAAATATTACAGAAAACTAGAATAATAAGGTGACACGCTTAATTTAAAAACAAAATTGTTGTAGTTTACATTATAAAATCCATTATACTACTACTTAAAGGTCTAAATAAGTGGTTATACGGCTTAGGAGAGTAAGTATGGCTTATACTTTTGGGAGTGAGGAATAATCATGCCAGTTCGTGAGCTGCAAAATTAATTATTTTAACACTCTTAGGGACTAAACTCTGTCACTGAAAAAGTTATTTTCCATGGCTTTACAGTTTGCCTGCCTGTACGAAATGAGTGCCATTATACGTTTGCATGCTGACGATTTATACCTTCAATCATAAAGAAATAGTCCAATAAAAAAAATCTTCTTATATTTGTGGTTCTGAGGTGTCAATCTGTTTTGGGGACCTTTGCCATTTTTCTTCAACATTTTTAATTACATAGAATTGTCAAACTTAATTTTTAATCAATTCTTCATAATACCTTGTATTTTAGCACTTTCTTTTGTTTATGTTATAATGAATAAACAAGTCATCAAAGTTCCCAAGTCATCATTATGAACGTGACGTAGGCCTGAAAGCTTAGTACTTCATAGCAACAGTTAGCACCCTCTCTTTATTAATGTAACACAATTTATTCAAGTAACAGAATAATATACAGTATGCGTGGATTCTAAATGGTTTGACTCACAAAGGCAATACTATTTAAACATACCAATACTGATGGATTTATGTGACCAATAATAACTTTAATCATATACATTAATGATGAAAATTGGACTTGGACGCGGTTGTCACTTGAAGAACGTGGCAGGCAACCCACATTCATTCTACTGCAATGTTGTCGATGTGGAATGCCGTTCGCTTCTGGGTAACCAACATATTCATACATTTTTATAATTATATAATTTATAACTATCAACATAATAGATTTTTTCAATTGTATTATTGTATTGTTATGTAATTTAAAATTGTAGTGTTATGGGTAACTGTACGGTTATAAAAATAAAAGTTCATTCAACACATTGTGATTGTGAAATGGTATTCATGAGTAATTGGTTCTGTCACTGACTTCTCCTGTATTCACTTCCACAATTCACACGATGTGTACATATACTGGTATTATACCATCTTACCGTCATAATTATGCATTAAAACTATATCTTCACGAAATATGGAAAATAGAAACTGTACAGCAGGCATACACTCTTGCTTACTCACAGATTCCGTGTACTCTTGTCCGTGCCCATTCGCTTGTTTTTATTTGAACTGGGATTAAATACGAGCACAAACATTTAAACATCCGACACCGTTTATATGAAACCAATTGTACACGAGCCATTGTTGTGTACACCCCTCTGAGCGTGACAAATCCAAAACCATGCAATCTGTTAAACCACCCAGATCATCACTTGCATCGTTTTTTGCTGGATTTTAACTAAGCTTATATCAACTACTGAATCATATGAATCGCGACGACTTTTGAATTTTAAAGTGTTACACAATGATTTCGCTAAATTATTTTGTGTAAGCTATTTGTTATTTTAACGTATTTAACTTTTCCTACTAATAATATATGGCTAAAACAACAACAGTAATTCTATTAAAGATAATCAGATTGTCTTCTTTCTTTGATAATACCATATTTATAGAGACTAGTAGTAAGTAGTACTCCATGTTTTGTTAGCAATAATACATATAATAAAGATAATCAGGAAATGAAATTAATCAATGTATAGGCTAATAAAAATTTTAGATATTTTTCAGAAGAAGAATAACTATTATTATGATTAAACTAACCATTAGTAATGTAATAATTCGATAAGTTAGAGTAAAGGCTAACCAGAGTTCAGATTGTCTTCGACGAGTAAAATCTTCAAATGTTTATTTACTAGTTAAATCTGATTAGCAAATTTACCTGTTCCTGTTTCTAAACTCTAAACAATCAAACTTGTAGTGAATGACGTTATTGTCTGTTTGCCATTACGGGCGTTACAACAATTCCTAATTGGGTGGAAGTGTGTACGTGACTGGCTCGTCGAGCCCGGAGGTTGAACTTTGAACTCTCATTGTCTAGTTGAGTTGGTTCTGCACTTTTCCTGATTATTGTTTGTAGAGGTGAAAATATTAACTACACAGAATTAACTATACGGATCAGATTTTAATTTAATATTGAACTTGATCCCTGATATTGGATCAATTTATAAAACAGTGTCATTATCAGGGGTAATTTAGTATGGGACAATATGGATAATTAGTATTCTAGAATGTATTTAATTTTTCGATATTTTACAATTCATATTTTTTTCGGTGTTTGTTGGTGTATTTAGTTTTAAGTTCGTGACATTTATAATACTTTAAGGCAGTAACACATTTTTATATATTAATTGTTTGTTTAACGGAATTAGCGTTGTAACACTACTTACTTAGTGTATCAGTTTCTTCTTGTACATACTGTCACAGATTTGTGTTCTATAAGCAGTATATCTAACTTATTCCCTCTCTGATATTGCTCCAGTTCTCCGGTACGGATGTTAATCTCGTGTTGAAGTGTTCCACTCCATCCTTCAGTGTTAACACTTCACTCTGAAAAGCATCTTCTCTTCTCTACCATTATATCTGTATTAAGTACCATCACTGAACTGACACTGCGTTGTTATCAATTTCTTCAGTAGTATTTGACAAACTAAACTATCATAACATTATCTCTAGATAGGTGGTCATTAACAATAGCATCATTTACAATAAATTGTACATGTCTTTAGTGCCAGATTTGTAATAATTTGGTAAAAGTTAAATACGAATTTAGATATAGACATAGAGTATCAAAATGTTATATTTTTATATATTATGTATTGTTTAAATAAATAATGGCATTGCATATAGTAGTAGTTTCACACAGATATTTTTATATCATACAAAGGAAAGACCTCCACATGTTTTATCATCATAATCAAAAATTGTTTTTTACCTCAGAATTTATAGCTTAGCATTGTAACTTACAAAATAATTTATACCGAACGTTAAACCTGTTTCAACTTATAGTGATAGAGTTTGTAACATGTTTAGTTAGTTGACTTATTACATGCACCATTTTAGTCTAACGGAGGGAACATTCTACTCCTGAATTCCTAAAGAGATGTTAAGTGAAGGAACGCAATAGTTCAGTTGAGGTGGGTCGCCAATTTGTTACGGTTTGGCAGGTCGGAGGCCGACACCCTCTTGTTGGCATTCCTGCTGGTTATTTATTTCACTACAAGTAGTTTAACGAACTAAAGCGATACATACGCTATTACTGACTGTATATTTTAATTTCTTGTACATAAGTATGGATTACTTACTTACTCATGAGGTAAAATATAAGCGGAGAAATAAACCTGTGATAGACTAGCATCTTTCACTAACAGTTTAGATGCTCCTTAGTAAAGTTTTTATAAAAAGTAAATAATTATAGTGTGTTATAAAAATACCAAACAATATGATGTGGTATAAAAAAGAATATTTTACTGTAGTTTAATAATCACAGAACGGTTTTATACAAGCTCATACTCCTATATTGAAATATACATAACAACGATTGATAATAGGATGTAAATGATTCGTTTCAAACTGTAATAAAGTGCTGTTCGATAGAAAGTATAGGGTTAAACAGGAATCCTATATATTTAAACAATTTATTATTATGAATAGGGTTATAAGTGATTATACAATATGTTTTTCTATCTACTTTAACAACTCATTTGCAAAAATTACTTATACAATGTATTCCTATATTTTATATTTAAATTCTACTATTCAAATTTAAATTCAGTCTAAAATCAGTTTAACTCCCACAGTAGTGCAGCTTTTTAACAAAACACGATCACGAGGAAGCTGCAAGATTCAGGGAGTTAAATATGTAAACTTTGTTGAATATTCATGGAGGTTTTGCAGAGTTGGTTTTTTATTAAATGTATATTCTATTATAACCAGTTTGTTTACGTCAAATTTTAAACAAACATACACTGTAAACTACTCATTGTGAACCTGTATTTTTGTACTAAATGTGAACATATATAAATTGGATCAAAGTGGTAAACAGTATTTGAACAGTAATATAGTTGGTAAAATAACGTTTACATTTGATAGCGTTATGTGTATAAGCAATAACATATAGTTTTGGTACAAACAACTATTTTAAGTTAAAATCAATTATTACTTGGTGACGGTTTTGGAAAGAAAGTGAGAGTCGTTTCATAGAGCTCAAGATATACTCTTGTAAATATTAGCAATTTTGAAATCCACAGCTATCTCCGTATATGTAAAAAACACAGCCTTCACTCATTCATCACTAATTCCTAACTTCCCCATATCTCACAGTGTTTAAAATTGGCACATATATGAATCATAGTCTAAATAGAAAACTCTAAACCGTTGTTATAATGACGATATATCAATAGGAGTTGAAGTAAGATTGCAACCTAGTAATTATACATTATTTCCTTATGCTCTCAAATACAAATTGTACAGAATTTTTATGAATTTTAATTACTAAAGAGAGCTGAAATAGGTTTTCCGTAACGAATAAAAATATTTTTTTCTATTTTTCTCTATTTTAACAAGGCTAGTTTTGACACACATGTGTATTATGCCCTCAACAGACTACCAGCTCTGGAAATACCTTAGACCAGATGTAAACTACAATGGCCAGTATTTGTCACTTCTTTATTGAAGTAGACTTTTTTGAACAACGTATGTATATACTATCTGGATTGAAACAATAATACAAACACTACTACGTGTTTGAAATATGTTAGAGCAGAAAAAAAGGAAACGCTGAAACAGCACTGCACATTCCAATACCGGAAGTAGTTATATTAAACAGAATTTTTCTTTTAAGTCAAACATATACGTATCTTAAAATTATATATATATATATATATATATATATATATATATATATATATATACATGCTTAATTGGAGTAACAATGCAAACGATACTAAGACGCCAGAAGTTAGTCATTTTGTAAACCGAAGGCAACTTTTAGACTTTCCTAATCTGGACAACAAACTATAATGACCTGAAGTAGCCTCTTCAATATAGACCGAAGAAGACTCCAGATAGTTCCATGCATGCATGCTTTTTCCTTATCTGGGCAAGAAGGCACCAAAAATACTTAGATTGTAACTAAATTACTATGGCCGGTCGTAGGTATGTTTTGACTGTAGTAAACATTTAACATCATTATGTGTGTATATTTTCTTGGTTGGGTTATCAATGGAAATACTACTATGGTGTATGAACAGAAATTTGAATTCTTTAAATGCCAAACATAGAATAAGAGCCAGTTTAGCCATTTTATCAATGAAAATAGAAATTGTACTGCCATAAAGTTGGATAATTCAAAGCGGTTGTAAGACTCCAACATATTACATCGTAAGTGGTTTGTTCCAATGACCTTTTCACACGTTAAGTTTAAGTATTATGAGTGTTAGACGAAATAATAAGAGGAAATATTTAATAGAAAACCCCAATAGTGTTACAAGTCACACATTTCATTCATAACTTTTGGTCATTGAGTAGGCTACTCTGAACGGATATTGTGTCCTTCATAAAACAGGGCGAAAGGGTTGACATACTTATTAATCTGATTTGTTATGACTCTATAATGCCCTTTTCATACGTTCGGTTTAAGTAATATGAGTATTGAATTAATTTCATTTATTTAATTTTGTGAATGGAAATAATGTACTCTTCCTGAACGAGCCGGCATATATTTTTTGCTCTTGTAAACAATAAGATTAGTTATTACATGATTAAGATTAGATGAATAGAAATAAACAAGGCAAAATGATAAGATCTGAGTGAGACCGTTGAATATTTGGACGTTAAAAATCAAAGTTAGTGTATGTAATGTGTCATTAGATTATTGAGATTTGTGTACATTTTATACTATTTATGGTTATGATTTTCAAGCCATCTGAGCTTTTAGCTTATTGTAACTTTACGTACTGTATGTTATTTAAAACTCATAAAATGCAATGAAACTCTAAACACATTTTTTAGTACAGTATACAACCAATGTTTTAACAGGAGTAATAAGTAAGTACCTTAGTTACACAGACGTTATTGGATTTACCCGCTAAGCAAACTGTTTTAATATGCAATAAATCCTGTATTATGTTTATGTATCTTTAACGGCCGTACCTCAACTCATTTCTTATTACGTGGCTATAATAAACCTAAGCGTTTCAATATTAAATTTGAGCTATTCGTTAAAACCATAAATAAGTATTATTACGCAAAAATTCGTAAAACATTTAAAGACTAATTTATTGACTTTAAGTGATACTTTAGGAATTGTGTGAATGTTTAAGTTAGTTAACTGTAATGAAAATAAATACAGGTTTCGATAACAGGTGTCCATTCTTTGCCACTGGTAGTAGAGCATGAAAATTTATCTTAGGTAAACAGAAACACGGCAAACACAGTTCGGAAACACTAAAACCCGTTCTCAGCGGCACTACACCTCCTTGTCCTCCGGCGTTGGAATTTGTGATTGCGTTGGAATTAGTGATTTCATGTGCTGCGATTTACATAGTAATCGTGTTAGCTGTGTAATATATGAGAGTTAACTTTTTATTCAACCAAACAATCAGTAAAAAACATATAACTTTTTTAAGTTATGGGAAACGTAATACTGGAAGAGGAGGAAACAGTACGTAGTGTTACAAAATGTCTTTCATCTAAGCTTGTTTTATAATAAATAACAAAATATGTTATTAGGTTAAATTAAATTCTTTGTTAAATAAAACAATTCTTATGCCTCATGAGATGGAAACGATTACACGGGGATGTAGAATATATCAGTAAAAGTATTATTTTGATCTACGCAAGCATAATGATGTAATAATTAATACAAAGAAATCAGAAAAGAGTGACAATTTTTAAGTAGGTACAATACAAAGTGTCTAAACATAAATGAAGAAAATAATTTGATCAATCCGTTCGTCTAATAGGACGTAATTCAATCAATGAAGAATACTGAGCGTCTATAGTTATCGTAATCATTTGGCGATCGCAAGTGTTTGGTGATCTAATTGCAGTATGTGACCAGCAATGAGCACTTAGCCGCAAGCAACACGTTAGCCACATCAATAGCATTGTGACGTCACTAGCCACCTGTGACATCACCATTTACCAAGAGTAATTTATGTCATTAAAGGTATCACTGATCATATCTCTATAAAGCATTCATCTTTCCTTTTTTTTCTTTTGTGTTGATTCGAACTTTAAGCTATACCATCGTGACACTAAACTAGGTCACTACGCAATAAGATTTGTATTGGACAACGTTTGTTTTATTTGCATTTAAAATAATAACATTTTAAATATTAACAAAATAGCCGCTAAGGTTTCTATAAACTTTTTTTACAAAGCCGTAATATTTTACAAAATCTTTTTATAAACTAAAAAAGGGCCCTCTATTTGAAAGGTGAATTGTTCTGGCTTATTCCTAAAATAGACACGAAACAATATCGTTAGTAACTTTAAATAATTTAAAACGATAATTTAAGCCAATACGGTTAAGAAAAGTGTACTTCCGATATAAGGGAAGGTATAAGGGATATATCTTTACTAAGTCCATGCAACATTTCAAAATAATCGTGTATAATAGGTTTTGCGTTATAGAAGTTTGCTGTTTTGCAGAGCTTGAGCTCTAGAAAAGAATGGCTCGTTAAGGAAAGTTCGTGTTCATTCCGCTGATTTACTTTAAGCAATTGTAAAAATGCTATATCACAATGCCAAGGAAGCCAACCATTAACCCTATATGCAAAAATTCTTAGATTTTTTCATTATGGTGGGATTTATACTATTGATGTAATAGTAGGAATATTCCAAAAACAAACTTTAAACAAAGTACTTTGGTATTTCTAATGCATTCGATGTTTTTGGTCGTCATTGTGCTAAATCTGGATTACAAGATACAGGGTAATGTTGTCCCTATTATTTGCATTCCACTAGTGATCACTACGTACTTATGTAATACTTTACAGAAATTAAAATTTCTAAAAAATTTTTAACCTCTTTGATGAGAAACATCAAAGAAGGTTTTAAAGTGTCAGCAGCTGTTATGCAAAGTGCAATTAAATTTTAAAAAAATTTTCTAATACTTCTTTTCGTCTAAACTTTTCATGGACACCAACGATTTTTTTTACATTATATAATTAGGTCCGCTATTTCAAGATTAGCGCTTTTTTGTTCTCTTAGGACAAGAAGCTTACAAATTGCACTTACTCCTATATGGACATTGGCGCTGCTTCCAGAGTGACAGGATATTCTAGATGGGTAAGGTTGGGGATAGGGGCCGCCTCCAATCGAGATCCATGAGGAAGAATTTAGGGCACTAATCTCAAGTCATGTTCCTCAAAATAAGAGGAGGAATATGACTTGAGATTACATTGATATTACTTATGACATGTTTCCTCACACAATAAATTTAAATGCTCTTTTGTATTGAATGTTTAACATATATAAAATATTTGTAAACATATACTTTATGAGCTCGTGATGGTAAGAGTTTTAGGTCTCGTTCTTTTTTATCAATTTCGTGCTTACAGCTTTTATTTTTTATTTTCAAGATAACTTCTACATTATTAACAAAGTCTCAATAAATCAGTTATCATAGTATCAGAGTTGTAAAAATTATTCTTAAAAACTACTTTAACTGACTTTAATATATCAAAAAGACAATCAAGCA